>NC_136796.1:30090717-30198217 GCF_951216825.1 Electrona antarctica | reverse complement strand
TAAGGGAGTCCTTGCAAATAAAACATTTGAGAACAGTTGGACTCTCCATATGCCATAGTGTCACAGTAAATATGTGTCATACATATTCTGAAAACCTGGAGATTTTACATTCAGTAATTGGGTCTCGTGATCAATATAAGAACATTATAATGGTGTGTGTCGTCGACCCCACTAAAACTATGCCTAACCCTAAAGTTATTTCTAACCCTATTCTCAGTAAAACAAATACAAGATCCGCCCCACCGAGCGGTCGGCGTGCGGTCGGTGGAAAGAAACGAGGGCGAGCATGTTTTAAGGCGAGCATTCCGGATACCGTCTGTAGGTCTACCCTAGTATACAGTAGTATAATAATCATCCAGTTTGGTCTTAATCGACCAATACCCTTTTTGTTTTCTTCCTTTTATGCTTTGTATGTTGTGCCAGCCGTTTTCAAGTGTATGTATTTATGTAACCCATGTATGTCCCCATAATCATGAACAACTGCAACTGATTACAACACAAATGGGCCCCTCACACATGCGTCACTTAAGAATACATGTGCGTGCACGCACGCACACATGCACACACACACCACTTATAAACGCCTGCAAACACAGCAGAGACAGACGTGCACATGCACTCGAGATGCACTCAAGATGCAGATAAGCACACGCCACATAATGCACGCTATTGCCTGCCATTTTGATCTTTAATTAGTTAGCAACTGTATTTGCATACCGTGTTGCTCGCTATTAACACAAAGACTGCGGCCGTGTGGCCACAAGTGGTAAATAGCTTGCGCGGTGCCGGAATTGGGGAGATTACTACTCAAGGCTAATGTTAGCATTAGCTCACGCTAGCCATCTTTCTCGAGAAACGTTTATATTTATATCGCGATGCGATGAAAACCCTGAAATCAGATCCGAACCTCGGACTTTTTGCCTCAGGGCAAAACGTTTTTTTTTACCGGTGCCGTTTCAGATCCATATAAAGTGATATAAAATGCATATTTATGTCAATCACAGGCAGCAGATGACTATTAAAAACCGTATATATATATATGTCAACAGCAGACAATGTGTTAAGCAGCCTATTGAAATTAATGGATAGGGATTTCCTATAGTTCATATATGGGCCATTCTACCGAATTGGTTCAAATTGCAGTCCCACAATGAAAAACACAAAAACAATTTAGTATTCAGACTTTTCACTGTAGTAATGTCATAGTATGGTCTAATTTATCACAATACATTAATTGAGATAATATAAAATTAAATATATATATAAAAAAACATCCTTTATATGTTAGTTCCTATTACAATTTACAATTTACAATTTAGGCATTTAGCAGACGCTCTTAATCCAGAGCGACTTACATTAGGCAGGAACAAAAGTATGGGAATACATCACATATATAAAATGCATTTATCAAGAAACATGCGTAAGCTAAGAACGTAACTAGAACATATCTATATAATGACACTATACATATTAACTATACATATACTATACTATGCTAGACATATGTACTATGATGTCCTATGACTACATACAATGCAATTATTGTGCTGTCTACATGACATGCTATAAGTCTGTTTCAAATGCTATCTAAGTCTAAAAAGTGCTATCTAAGGGGGTAGGATAAGTGCTATGGGCCATGATGGAGTCTGAAAAGGTGGGTCTTCAGACTACGGCGGAAGATTGGGAGTGATGCTGCAGTTCTGATTGCAACGGGGAGTGCATTCCACAGTTTTGGGGCCAGAAGGGAGAAGAGTTTGGGACGTGTGGAGCGTTGTCCCGGCGTTTTTAGTGAGGGTACTTCCAGCTTTCCTGCGTTGGCTGATCTGAGTGCGCGGGAGGGTTTGTAGGGTTCAATCATGTTTGCAAGATATGGGGGAGCCATACCTTTGGTTGCTTTGAATGCCAGCATCAGAGTTTTGTATTCTGTGCGGGCAGCGACTGGGAGCCAGTGCAGGGAGCGGAGCAGGGGGGAGACATGTGAGAATTTTGGCTGGTTGAAGACCAGACGAGCTGCGGCATTTTGGAAGGTGGCTGCTGTTCATGAATTTAAATGTAGGTGTTAGAGGTTGGGCCTCTAACCTACATTTCAATTCATGAAAAAAGTACTTAAATTATTTTTGTCACTCTAAATATATTTGTTAATACCCCCATTTGATTTATTTTATAGGGAAGTTGAAATAATGAAATTGATTTTGTAGATTTTTTTTAAATTAAAAAACTTTATATAAAAAATGCTGTCCCATGTTTTCATGTCACTTCTACCGAAACAGAAAGAGTTTTAGGCCATAGATGGAGCCTGGTTTAAGCCACACCCCCACACTCTTCACCAAGAAGTGACAGACTTCATGTTCATCATGGCCAAATGACTTCCAGTCTGGAAGTTGTGCAAATGTTCAAACTCTGGTCTCTGTATGGTTGTATGTGGCAACGAAAATGTTATAGATTTTTTGATGAACAACAAATCGATTTAATAATACATTAAATTCATACAAAAAGAAGAAAGAAAAAAGAAACGTCCTTACGAAGGTTGACTAGTCGATACTGGGCCCTTTGGCAAAGCATCTCTGTCTTGGAGATTCTGAATGTATTGTCAGTCAAGCTGCCAAGATACTTGTACTGTATGTTTCAACAACATCTACCACTCCACTGAGGCAGGCTTAAAATCAAAGTGTAACCTATGTCCGTCAAGAGGTATTCTTCAAGTACATTTTCTCCTCGAGTCAACATGTGATGGATGTTGCTGGTGTTCATGTAAAGCTGGAGCCAGTGACTGAAGCGTGTCCTATATGTTACAGGATTCCAATCCAGCAGAGCTTTAATTGATTGAGGAAGTAGGGAGGGTAGGGTGCATGCATGTCCCCTCAGACACTATAGTGCTATCTTATTGCTTATATTTAAAGCGCAAATATCATGCATTTTAAAACTGCTTTTAATATTTAATATCATATTGTCTATGTCCCTCAAAGTTATTTCTAATGGTTTGAGCCTTAATCACAACTCTGATATAACCAGTCCTTGTCATTTCTTTCTGGACTTTGAAAGCAGTTTTAGCTGCAATACCACAATGTCCTGAGGTGGTGGGGGTGCTGATATGCAGATTATCTAATATTTGAGTCATTATAATACTGATACTACTGATGCTAGATAAACCCAGGCTTGTTTCCATTCCATGCCAGCATGGAAAATCAACAATGGTGGACATTGTAAACAAAGTGGAAATGCAAATTTGGAACTGCAGACTGTAGAAGAGGAGGAATTATACAAAGTAGGGTGACATTGATGACATCACGATGAGGACAAAATCAGTTGAGCTGTTCCTGAGAGCAATTTCCATTAAAGCACCTATATTATATGAAAGCCTGATTGTTCAAAATTGGTTATTTGTGGGGATAGAAAACACATATGGGAGCCCCAAAAACACAAAAGAAATTGAAAAAGTTGAATTTTATGTTATAGGTCCTTTAAATAATGTCTAGATGGTTTGAAGTATATGATACAAGCTGCATTGTGTTACATTTTGGCAAGTAAACACCAACGTCTACTCTTAGCCCATTTCCCCATGCTCTTTCACTGCACTATGAGAAATGTTTGTGGTGTGTGCCCGCTCAAATTATGTGGAGTGGCACTATGTGCACGGCTGGAGCCAAAACCAACTCACTCCAATTCAAGGCAGACCAAACGCTGAGTGAAATACTGATGTGCCAATCGGAGGTACGGTGCGGGGTCAAAGTGTCAGTGGTGTTTTTATGCAAGACCAGTACCAAAATGGTAAATGGTGCATTTATATATAGCGCCTTTATCCAAGGCGCTTTACATAGATTGTGCATAACATTCACCCATTCATACACCGATGGCAGCGGAAACCATGCAAGGCACCAACTAGCACATCGGGAGCAATTAGGGGTTCAGTGTCTTGCTCAAGAACACTTCGACAGTAACTCTGGGGGAGCCCGGGTTCGAACTGGCAACCTTGCGGTTCCCATCCAGGCACTCTACGCCTGAGCCACCGCCGCACCAAGAGAGCAACAATTATTTCAAAGCCACCACAGTTACAGTAATAGGAAACGGTATTTGTAGCAGAATATAATGAATTAAACTGTCGTGGTGCAGCAATAGAGATCCATGCCATGAGTAAATATGTAAATATGTAGTAATGTAGATTTGTGTGTAAACCCCACCACACACTCTCTCTTTCTCTTCCATGAAACAACAAAAACAATGGAGTTTACACAAAATAATCTTGTAGATCTGCAATCTTTTGTTGAAACATTTTAGCAAGACAATTTTGTATGGGGAGGGTCCCTGGCACACAATAATTTCAGATGCGGGTATGTGGCCAACTACATTCATTAGGGGTCCTTGACATGAAATGATTGAGAACACTGGTCTATGGCAACTTTAATTTGTGAACTACTATGCTATTTTTGTGATTTGATCTTCTCTAACATCTAAATTTGATCATCTCTCTGAAAACAATTGCTTCTCTTGCAACATGTTTTGAGTTTAAAGATCGGCAATATTTGGCAAATATTATAGGGATTCTGGAGTTCAAGCGGTTAAGTGGCTAAACTCAAGCTGTTTTATGTTATTATTATTATTATTATTCGATTTTGAAATTTACTTCAAACAGAAGAAGTGAAAATGCTGCCAGGTATTCTGTTTAGCTTTTTTTTTACGCTTGCGTTGTTGCGCCCCTCTTCAACAGACCTGGAGGAGACCTGTGTTGATCCAGGCAACAACGCCTGCGTTCCTTACTTCACGTTTGCAAGGCCCTTAAAGCTGCGGGAAAATTGCTACATGTCATCTGACAAATTCTTTTGAGAAAATTGCTTTGATATAAAATTGAATTATGAATGACATGAGAAATAAATCTTTCAATGGACCACCTTGTCCCTGGAGACGGAGTCTGCAGTCTGTTTCTCTTTTCCTGCACGCACTAGTTACTAGTGTGCGTGCGTGCGTGCGTGCGTGCGTGCGTGCGTGCGTGCGTGCGTGCGTGCGTGCGTGCGTGCGTGCGTGCCACACACATGCACGATGCAGGCCAATGTGTGCAAACTGTGCATGCATGTATTTTTAAGTGACGCATGTGTGAGCGGCCTGTTTGTGTTGTATTCAGTTGCAGGTGTTCATGATTATGGTGACATACATAGGTTACATAAATACATACACTTGTTGAAACGGCTGGCACAACATACAAAGCATAAAAGGAAGAAAACAAAAAGGGTATTGTGTGTCTCAGATATGTACAGCCTAGTCCTAGTCTGTCTGTTTCCATGACACTGCATTGGAACACACACACACGAGCACACACATACAGTATTACAATATTTCTGAGGACATCAACATTTTAGGACAGCGATTTTACGAATACCGCACCAATCTTACAATTAGGAAAATAGGTGATCTAAATCGAAACCAATCTTTTATACCATTTAAGTGGTATAAAAGTCAATCAAGATATATATTAGAATATCGTTTTGCATCTTTGTGACAGGCCAAAACATTCCCCCCCTCCTCCCCACAAACACATGCAGGAACAGTTTTGACATATTTTGGAAATATTCAAATTTTCCCCTTAAGATCGGAACACCTCTAGGGCTCCATCGTACGCCATGCTTTATCCACAAGTAATAAACATTTTCCGTGAATTACGCATTTAGGAGCTTCCACTATGCGTAAACGTTATCTTGCAGCCACACAACCCACAATTAATTTTGCCGACACCTATATTTGTGGGTGGAGGTGTGTCTGCAGGCGTGTCGATGCGCTTTCCCTATATTTGCTATTTTATGCACACAGGTTTAGGACAACGGAAAGTGCCTCTTCAAACCACCCGTAATGCGAATCTGTTTGATAAAAGAATGCGCTCCTCAGATGGTGCAACCTGAGTTGGAGCTGCCTCGGCTTGACGCATGCATGTTGCAAAACATTCACAGCTCAGAGGTCTTAATTCTCCACAACTCTGTGATTGTAATTTCCCTATAATCAGCAGAGTGTGAATTCCTTGTGCTCATTGTGTTTAATTGTCAAGTCAAAGAAGTTATTAGATTTGTACCAAGGCACTGTGCGGAATTTCCTCGTTCAGTTACGCAGCAAATATGTAATGGATTTAAAATTCCCCATAATCAGTAACACGTAGCTGATACTTGTGTCAACCAAATGAAAGGGAATGAAATGCTAGGTGGGTGTAAAAAAAAAAGAAACGGCACGGGGGATCGCAGCACAACTTGGCTTTGTTGGTCGCGGAGTGGATGGCAGATAGTCAGATACTGGACACACAAAACAACCCTCTGTATCTAATATAAATGTATTCCAAGGCAGCACGCATTGCTCTTCCATAAGGCAAGATCCAGGGCATAATGGATTATGGTTAATAGATCTTTTAAAGGCAATGGCACCTGGCACACTGATTGGTTTAAGTTGCGTAACGCCCAAACCACACCTATGCATAATGTAATGGGTAGCGGAGGTGTTTTAAGGATTTAGGTGGTGGCACAAGATAGCTTTTTTTACGGGGGAACGCCTCTTACACAATACTGGGGCGGCGGTGGCTCAGGGGTAGAGTGGCTGGATGGGAACTGCAAGGTTGCCAGTTCGAACCCGGGCTCCCCCAGAGTTAGTGTCCAAGTGTCCTTGAGCAAGACACTGAACCCCTAATTGTTCCTGATGTGCAGGTTGGTACCTTGCATGGTTTCCTCCGGCATCGGTGTATGAATGTGTGTGTGAATGGGTGAATGTAATGCACAATCTATGTAAAGCGCCTTGGATAAAGGCGCTATATAAATGCACCATTTACCATTTACCATTTTTACTAAATCCCCAAATGAAGGAAATAGGGCTCCTGGCGCGAGATGGAGCCCCTAGTATAAATCAGGCAAACCTACGCTCTAAACGCTAAATACTAACTCTAAGGCACAACCTTAACCATTTTCCTGATTGTAACCTCCCCAAATCTATTTGATCCATAAAACAACGATGTATCTGGACCAGGAATATTGGTCCTAACAATGTCCTCAAATTCTACTGTGCTTGTGCAGGGATATATGTGTGCAGTTCACTCACTGCACACACATTCACCCAGCAGCACCTTATTCAGACCGGGGCCAGAAGTGCCATCACACATTTACAGTTCCCAGGTGCTGCGAGAGAGAGAGAGACCACAGACATTTTAACTCACACTACTGGGTGGGAACCCGCCACGGCTCCTGCTGTTGCTACGCAACTGAAGTGTAAAACAGTGTGAAGTGAGGCACTTGAAAAGTGTTAAGGTTTCACATTTAACTTACAGAGGCTAGGTCGGGCAAGTGAATGTGTCTGTTCTATTGAAGAAGGCCCCAAAACCCTGCTGCCTTCGTTGCCATTAAGGATGGACCAAAGAAGCATTATTCACTACGCTGACTTTTATAAGCCTATATACTCCAAATCCCATGATCCCTCGGAGTGTTGTAGTAGAGCCGGCATGTGGGGACACATGCGTGGGGTTTGTAGTCCCGCCGCGATCATCCCGGGAATTAAGTGGCTTGGTTTATTAGCTGCCTTTATGACCTCACTCAATCAACCCTTCATCTTCGCCTTCCTCTGGAGTCGCAACCTTCGCCTTGATTCTGAGGCTGAACATCTCTCTGGATACACACACAGGCACACATACAATATGCAGATGCACACGCATGCACCACACACACACACACACACACACACACACCAGCTCCCCAGCTATAGAAAGTAAACAGGATTAGCTTGGCTATCCCTCACTCCACTGTAAACGGCCTGTAATGGCAGCAGTGATTCTAAATCCCCCCCCCCCCCCCCCCCCCACGCCCCCCCCCCCCCCCCCCCCCCCCCCCAGCGCACCGCGGCCCAGGATAAGCTGTCAGAGCCGGACTGCTGATACTCGGCGCCAAGCTCCAAACCACCCAGCATGGATGGACACAGCTGCCAGATAGATACCTCTGTACGTACCGTATTGTGTATGAGCATTTCATTGTGTGTTTGGCGTGCTGCGTGCGTGTGCCGGCCAGGCATTATGTGGGCGCGTGCACGAGCACATCGATGTGTGGCTTGTGTGCATGTTTTTTTTCAGTAAAAGTTTTGATGAGTAAATATTTCATTAACTCAACTAAAAACTGAAAGTTGCTCAGTCAGATTTGTTAGTTAAAGAGTACTTGTTTTTTTATTTGTTTTATTATGTTTACTGTATTTGTGGCTTTCGCCTTTATTTTATATTTTTTATAGAGGAATAGACAGTAGGCTGACAGGGGGGAGGTGACATGCAGTAAAGGCCGTTGGGATCAGGAGTCGAACCCGCGGCACACTGCCAGACTGGGCTACCAGCCAGGGTGCCTGACCCACGGCCCAGGCCAAGAGTGCTTGGATTAAAAAAAACGATGTGTTCAAAGTATGTGCCCACAAACATTGTAAGCTTGCCGATTGGCTATCCCTTCCTGGAAATGGAGTCAAAAGCACAATATGAGTCTTTGAAGTGGAGGGTACAGCAAGTCTTCAGCTTAAAAAAATAAATAAAAAACTCAGTTAAAGTACAGATCTCCCCCCGAAAATTGCGGTACTCAAGTAAAAGTATAATTTACTGTTCACCACTGAGCGTTTGCACTTGTGCACCAACCCGTATCCATGTCTGCGGGAGTCTGCATGTTGCTGTGTGAGAATCCAATCTGTAGCCAATCTGTTGGCTTTACACACGTGTGCTCTGAAGGGCCCTAAAGCCAAATAGCACGCTCAGCACTCGGCCCAGCAAAAAAGGCTGCTGACTGTTGACACAAGCACACTGACCCGTGCCTCCTGCCCCCCATGCGCTGGTCTAATGGAGTAATGGGACTCAATGATGAATCACTAATGTTCACAAATGTCACATGAGTGAATGTGATTTTTTTCCCCCCACTCCAGCACACTGTATATGGAACGGCCAACCCATTGCTACAGAGTAGGCAAAGTCAATATTAGACTGTGTGCACACGTGTGTGTGTGTGTGTGTGTGTGTGTGTGTGTGTGTGTGTGTGTGTGTGTGTGTGTGTGTGTGTGTGTGTGTGTGTGTGTGTGTGTGTGTGTGTGTGTGTGTGTGTGTGTGTGTGTGTGTGTGTGTGTGCGTGCGTGCGCGTGCGTGCGTGTTAAATCACTCAGACTTTGGAATAGGATCCACATTTCTGAGGAGAATATGCCTGTTAGGATAGGTGGAGAGTTGAATAGACATGGGTAAAGAGAGACTCAATACATAAGATGGCATAAAAGCAACCAGTGAATGAATGTCACACTAATGTGTCCATTAAATGCAGCTGTCATGTATGCATGAATGTTACAGTATGAACATTATTACTGTCATTTTCTTGAGTAAAATGTGTTGATTTCTGTCAAGTTGATGGATAATTACAGTAACTATCTGTGCTGTAAACCAGTGTTTCTCAAACACTTTCATGTCAAGGAACCCCAAATTGATATACTGTGTTTGATTAATGTACAAACAGCAACATTGTACAGCCAAAAACATCCTTGCGGTCTTGTTTCCATTTAGGCCTTAATCAATTAATAGACATGACATGAAGAATAACAACAAAAGTCAATATCATCAATAACAAAAAATCTAAATCATTTCAGGAAAGAATAAATTGTATGTACAGAGTGGGGAAAAGGGAAGGGGGGTGTGTGATCACCTTTTTAAGGGGGAAGGATCATTTCCTCTCCCTTGGGCCTGTTTTAAAAGATGGAAGTGGTCTGCATTTTTTGAGGGAGGGGGTCAGGGCATTCCACGCCTGGGTGGCCCTGTTGTAGAAGGAGAATTTTACCGATATTTGTTTTGAAAGTGGGAGATCGTTGTTCACGCTCCCTCTATTGTATTTGACTGCAGACCACCATCTGAAAAGATTTTATGCCAGTGTTTTTTGTTGTTTTTTCCTTTTGTTTTAATGTTGTTGTTGTGGTGAGGTTGTAGATCGACAATTTGCAAAAAGCCTTACTATAAAGATGTGGTTAAAGTGATTTAACTGATTGTGATGCTATATTGACCAATTTTGCTGGAGACCCCATGGAACCTCAAGGACCTGTGGGGGTCCCCAGACTCCACTTTGAAAACCTGCAATAGCATCATGTGGATGCATAGTGTGGACATCCCATTCTTTTCCGTAGAACACATGGTGCACCGGGCACAGGACCACTCATTTTCCATCATTAACTATGCCGTGCCGCTCATTCTGTAAACGTTAAGGTTAATGTCCATCAACCTGTCACTATAAAAGCATGAGAAATACGTGAACAATCAAGCTGCTCGAATTGTTCACACATAATCAATCAACATCAAACAGCTGTAAAAACAACTCAAATAAAGTAGGCTGCATTATCTCTCAGGCGAGAGGTACTATTTACACATTTTGCCAGGGACCCCCCTGGACTCCCTCAAGGACCCCTTGGGGTCCCCGGACCCCACGTTAAGAAGAACCACTGCCTTACGTGATCGTATACTCGCAGGCTTCTAACAGCTATATAGCCCACAGACCCTGTGGGCTCATTGAAATTCCTTCTCCCTTCAAAGTAGACACCATCTCTTTCTGTCGACTGTCGTCACACTTGCTTCCCTTCCATGCATCTCTCTCTCTCTCTCTCTCCCCCCACTCCCCCAGCACAGACATGTCTGACTGTGTTTTCTCATTGGCTGAACTTTTGCTCCCATAATCCTTCATTCCTGGCAACTGCTTTCCATCTCCTTGGAGCCTGGCTGAAGTTGTCCTTGAGTACTGATGTGTTGTGTGTGTGTGTGTGTGTGTGTGTGTGTGTGTGTGTGTGTGTGTGTGTGTGTGTGTGTGTGTGTAGTCAACTTTCTCAGCGTCCTAATATCTAGGTACAATTTCACAGTAGTGGAAAGTAAATAACTACAACCTAAACCCCTCTATTCTTAGCAACATTGACCTGTACACGGATGTCTTTTGTCCCTCTACACCAGATGTCTTTGACAAAAATAGCAGATCTACAAGCTGAAATGAAATGAAATGATTACTATATTTACCCAGGGTATCTGGGCTAAGCTCAAGAACTTGTTTCCAGCCAGGCCCTGCTCATAGAACACATTTCATCGTAGTGGTTCAATGCCTTGTTCAAGGGCACTTCAGCGGTGGTGATTTTAACGTGTCGGACCGCTGATTCGAACTGGTGACCTTCCGGTATCAGGACCGATCCGCTATCCGTTCGGCCACCGCTGCCACTAAAACTCACAACACATTGTGAGTTTATAGATCTGCTATTGTTGGCTAATGTTCCCCCTAGAATAAGGATGCTGGGGTTCAAGTGCTGTTCAAGTACTGTACAGTAGTAGTATAGCCTACAATCTTACTTTGCATGACTATCGATTTTTCAATACTTCTACTCTACTACCTCTCAGAGGCAAATATTATACTTTTTAAATACACTACAATTATTTAAAAGCTTTAGTTAGAAGTTATTTTGAAGTCAAAAATATGTATTGACTTATTAAGCCCTATTTTATACTTTGTCTATTAAAAAAAGGTTACCTACAGGCTCAAAACGTTGTGGTGAGCTTGTAAGCTATTTTGGATACATTTTGACACATTTTGAAAACTTTTGAAACTCTTTTACCTGTTGCTTCTTTAAGTTCGTCGTAAGTTTGGTCAATACTTTTGTACTTTCACTCAAGCAAAAATCTTGAACACAGTCCATTTACTTACTAATATTTTTATATTGTTATATTGCCCAATAAGACAAAAAAAATGCAATAAGACAAAATAATTCAAGTAAGATATTAATACTTCTTCCACCACAGAGCGAAAATGATGAACTTCACACCCACGTTTAGAGTACGCAGTCGTCTCTTTAACACAATCTCTTGTCATGTGCTCCGGTCTGACATAATCACACTTCAGTCAGATAACTCACCAATAGATTTAACCAATATTTATTATAGAATCAGAATACAAGTGTGCATATAATATTTTATCTTGGCGTTCGGCTCTGCTGCAATTTTCTCCCTGCTCGGCACAATTAAACGCCATCATTAAACATAAAGAGCAGGGAGATAGATATAGAATAACAATCCCCCATGGGGAACAAAAATAACAGAGCCCACCGGTGGTGCTGGGGTGGCGGTGGGAGCAAACACCACATAACAACCAGGAACCATATGCAGAAGGAAGGTAGGAAGAAGCATGCAGCTTAAATACCCTGCCCAAATTGGTCAGCTGACTGCCACATCAGCGAATGACATGTGGGTCTTGCAAACACTGTATACACCCACATAGTAATGCAGCATATTAACCCCTCGAATACATTTATGTCCCTTGAGCATAGCATGAACCCGCTTGAGTATATCTGACTGAACTAACTCCGCAAGCTACGTATCATTAATAATCCGCAGGAGGGAGTAAGAACAGAAGTCTGCAGCAAACACCTTGAAAGCGAGGCTAAGGGTGACCCTCTATAATGACGTGGGAGTGCTGGCAGGACGGAGAAACAGCTGGAGGTGTTAATAAGATGGAAGAAAAGTAAGAGTGAGCAAAGTGACAAGAATCCAGCGAAGCGATAGTTCATTGAGACACAGAAGTCAGAAGGTTTATTATATAATCAGAAGGGAGTTCCAACTGTGCCTCTAGCCTATGGCCTCCTCCCTGTGGCATTAGTTCTGTAATGGGTGACTCTGTAATTATAATGTGATTTATGGATTGTACTATATGTGGTATCTAGTTCTGTTATGGGTATCTGTGATTATAATGTGTTTTATGGATGTATTATGTTGATGTAATGTCTTTATGTTATGCACTGCTCTGGGGTTTGTTGTTGAAATCAGAGCTGTGTCTCGGTGCACAGATAACCTGATATATCAAATGTGATATGATATCAGATGATATGATATCACATGAGCAGAGCCACACCGCCATACTAAATGCAATAGCTTTGCAATAAATGATTAATGGTCAATCTGAGCTGAAGAGTTTCAATGAAATAGAGGACGAGGAGTGAGAGGGAAATTCAGTATTCAGATTTTGTTTTATTTTTTCTTAAAGGGCCACTTCACCCGTTTAGCAACCAGATCATATTGTAATGATGGATTAGGACACACAAAACACTTTCCTGGGGTTTATATATGTGTTATATAGTGTTCCTAGATATTTTAGTCATTACACCATGTTCGCGATCAAAAGTTTATAGCAAAAGGCCGATGCACACCTCAAAAGGCTGGCGACAGGTGCGTAGGGCAATCGAGCATATAATGAAAAGGGTATATAATAAGTCCCGCACACTGTCAGACACTTGCCAATAAAATGTTGCTCTTTATTAGGTCGACGTTTCGGTCGCTTAGACCTTCATCAGGACAGACATGATGAAGGTCTTAAGCGACCGAAACGTCGACCTAATAAAGAGCAATTTTTTTTGGCAAGTGTCTGACAGTGTGCGGTACCTCTTCTTTGTCTTTCAAAGATACCCTTTTCGTGATCAAAAGATGTCATGAAAATGCGGTCTCACTTCCTTCCTGGACTAGGCCTACATGTTGTGTCAGTAAGACAGCCCACATGGGGTGTCTCCCAACCACAAGTGCACCAAAGTATTATGGTCATTGTAGGAATTAAACAATCCAGTCAAACCCTAGTCAAACACACAGACTTCATAGTTTTTTCTGGCAATAGAGTGCACATTTCTAATTGTGCTACTGTTACTACAAATACTATTAACAATGAGTGATTGCAGTTTCTTCCAGCAGTGAAATGGACCTTTAACCGGTTGAGCGGAGTCCCTTACGGATCTATATGCTAACTAGTGACGCTGGCAACGTTTCAATACGGATGCTGGGGTTTAAATGGTTCACTAAAAAGTAGCAATACCACAATGGAAACAAGCTACAGCTCTTCTGCATCTATCATTTGATTTACCAGGTTTTGGCAAAAGTATAATGAGGGCTCCTCTCAAAGTGGGAGGCAATACTCCCTCTTCAAAAGATTCAGTATACATGTCCAAGAGGGGTCTCGCCAATCTGCCCGCAAATCTTTTATAAATGTCTATCGGCAGACCATCAGGCCCTGCAGCTTTTCCAGACTTCATATTACTCATTGCCTCCAAAATCTCACCAATACTCACATCTGCCCCCAGCTTTTTACTGTCTTCCTCTCGAATTTTAGGAATATTAATTCCATCCAAAAAGGAGCTCTCAACTACATCTTCTTGATTTGTCTCGGAGCTATATAATTTACCATAATAATCTCTAAATGCCTCGCAAATTTGGATAGGGTCTTCTATCGTCTCCCCAACATCATTTTTTAACATGTTGATTGCTCTTTCAGTTTGCATTGCTACAGCTCTTCTGTGTATTAGTCAGTGTTGAGAAAGGGAGTGACCTGTCACGTTCTTCACTGTCCATTAGGAGACCGAAGGATAAGTCAATGCATTCTGGGCAGGAACCCCTTTTGGGGTTTTAAGCATTATGTTATACTTTAGGTATTGAAAAATAGCATATCTACAAGCTCATAGCGCGGCACCGAGTCGCAAATGTGGCGCAAATCTTTGAATATATTCTTTCAGAGCGAACATTTTTTACTCAAATCTTTGCTTCTGGGTGGGGTCTACATATTTTCAGATGGGGGTCGGCGGCCAAATACATATATATTTGAGGGTCCTTGACATGAAAATGTTTGAGAACCACTGACATAGAAACATAAGTTTTTCAGAAAACTGTCAGCATTCAGAAGACATATGTAGAATCGTCCTCAGGTCTGCTACATTGACATTGATCATGACACAAACGTCACAAACACCTGTGTGGTGGGGCACAACTGCACAACTTTTGGAAGAAACCAATACTATAGAGCGTCGCAGCCCCGCCCCCTACCATGGACCAGGAAATTAATCCCAATGCATTTTTCCCATAGACATTTCTAAAAGTATTTATTTAAAGACGGTTACGCCGCGGACAAAGCCAACTCGAGTCGTGACAACTCATGACAACACAAACAATATTTTGGACCAAACAAATAATTACAAAGTAGAAAAACAACAAAAAAAGTGTTGTAACCTGCCGTTTTTTCTTCTTTCTAATTATTTGTTCGGCCCAAAAAATTGTGTTTGTTGTCATGATTTGTCACGACTCGAGTTGGCTTTGTCCGCGGCGTAAACGTCTTTAAATAAATACTTTCTGAAATGTCTATGAGGAAAATTAACGGAGAATCATTTCCTGGTCCAGGGTAGGGGGCGGGACTGCGACGCTCTATACAGAAAGGGTTGTGTGCGCCTTTTTGGGGTATGACCTATGTCTATGACATGTCACAATTATTGGTTTCAGCCTATACAGCAAGAGGCCGATAGACCCCGCCTCCCTGCTTAAAGCTACAACGCGGTAGAGAAGGATTGCCTATACCAGTGGTTAATGGATATATAGCCTGAGCTAACGCTAGACATTTCTGGCCTAGATGGGAGGGCTCAGATTTGCGCACACCCTGATTGGTTCACCGATCTGTCCGTCAGCCCCGGTCTCTCCTCCCCCCCCCCCCCCCCCCCCCCAGTGCAGCACTGTTATTGTGTCGACCAGAAGCAGAAACCACTGGTTGCTGGAGTATACCATTCTAACGGACTGTCAAAGTTATTTCCACAGAGTCGGCACACGTTGGTTTTTTTCTTAGACGGTGTGGTGGGTTCTTCAGCCATTCTCCTCATTTTCCTCGCATAGCCTCGTTTGAAGTTCCACTGGTAATGATTTCCTCACGGTGTTATTTTGAGGGGTGCACACCGTTCAGAGCCCCGACGTCACATCATTTGAAGCGACGCCTACGCGGAAGGGTTGACTCCCACGTTTAGGCCAGTGCAGCCCATGCGTAAATCCAGGCTTTCATTTTTCGCGCAGACGAAATGAAAGCCTGGGTATCGAGGCTAATGGATATATTATCATCAGAATGCGGTGAGAAAAGGGCTATACTCCAGAATTCTCCTTTATTTAGATGTGAAGGCCACACACTGCAGGCAAACAACAAGAACTCATGTCTTCTCTACACAGAAAAGTGTGTATTTAACTCTGTTAAGCACTGAGGGTTAAATTCAGAGGGGGTGTGTGTGTGTGTGTGTGTGTGTGTGTGTGCGCGGCGTGCACACTCGGCATGCGTGCGTGTGTGTTTCCATTGCTACACTAAAGAGTTAAACAGACTCTAAGTATTTGACTGTGTGTGGGTTTGTCTTTCACGCACGCTACCTTGTCTCTCATGTGCGTGTGCACACACACATGCAAATATACACACATGCACCCAATCACAGCCCCACACAGCCACACACACACAGCCACAGCCACACACAGCCACACGCACGCACGCATGCACGCACCCAACAAAATATTTTCATAGAGAGACTGGTAGTCTCTCTATGTGACAATGATCTAGGTAAAATACAAGACACAAACATAGGCTACTGTCACTGCCTGGAGTGCAAGAAACCGTATGGAACAAGACATGTGTGACTTATTCATCACTGTCCAAATACATTGCTTCATGTGTTCCCCATTTCACGCTGCAAGGACATCATCTATGAAAGAGAGACACCGCCTTGGTATCCCAAAAAACAATAAACTGTAAAAGGATACTGGTCACCTCTGCAGTTATTCAGATAAACTGGCACACTTAGAGAACGATAAAAGCAGCTATTATGGCACACACTAAAACTGCCTGTAGTCTTATTGTGTAACTGTCAGGTACAATATAAATGACTGCCTCTCATCAACTCACTGCTCTGGACTTCTGTTAGGGTTATAAGCATCCACGTTAGCCCCAGAGTAGAGTTCATCTTCTCCCTATATACAGAGCAGAGTGGGGCTTTAGGTGGCGGAGACTCACCGGGTCTTTAGCTTGCTGCGCTAGCACGGCGTAGGTGGAGATCCTGCTGCACAGGCATTTGGTGTGGACCGGGGTAGACGCGACCGTTTGGCAGCCTTCCGTGCCCCAATTTTCTGCCCCGGCTTCCCTGGAGGTGTTGGGAGGGAAGAGGCAGACAAACAGCACTGTGAGTTGAAGGCAGACACATCCAAGTTAACAGTTACAGTAACACCAATGTACTTTAGTAGGCTACTGCACTTAAGTACCTTTTATACACACGTCACAATGTTGTGACCTTGTAGATCTGCTTGCTATTACCACCACTGCAGTACACACAAGTGATTGGAAGGAGACAGACAGACAGACAGACAGACAGACAGACAGACAGACAGACAGACAGACAGACAGACAGACAGTGACGCAGAGCTTCGAGAGATAGCCACCCACTATCATCCATTTCCCATTCAGTCAACATGGGCTCATTGTGCAGTGATGCCCACTCTCACACGACGGACAGGTCCATTTATTCGGTTGGCACAGGAAGCCAGTGTCACCCCAATTGGTACCGTTTTAATCCTCCCCATTCTTCACAAATCCAAACACTCTCTCTTCATTTCGCCTTATCAATCTGTGTCTTCTTGAGCCACACGGGGAATTGGACGAAACCCCCTACAAGTCTCACAAAAGAAGAAAATGCTGGGCTATTGAGAATGAAAATGGTAAGTGTTGAATCAGCTAATGTTAACAATGCTAATGTGGCATACATAAATGGTGGACAGGGGTTATTCAGCAATTTATGGGTGAATTGGCTTCTAAAGTGTCACTGGCAATGCGGCTCACTAGAACCGTAATGTTATAGGGGGAAAATAGACATGTTAATTGGCCTTTTTTTCTTTCTTACCTCCATTTGCCCTCTCCTCAACCTCTCTCTAAACGCTCTAATGAAAGGTTCAGTGTGGGGGTCGATCGATAGCACCACTGTGAGATTCAAATTGAACTAATTACCCTGGCAGCCACCGCTATACACTGACCTCATGTTTAAAGTTAAAGGACTTATTTGAATGAAAGTGTTTTTTTTCCGGGTTTTTTTCCGTTGTCATGCCGATTAATTCCTCCCCAGTCCCCCCTATACACATTCCTGTCTGTTGTCACTGCTGTTGTACCCTACTGGCACACATGCCAGTGAGGCGCTATATGTCCATATGGGGTCTAGTTATGTGCAGTGACAAATATCATGATCACGCTCGGCTTCCCACTCCTGAACACGGGCCAATCCGTTATGTTTAACCAATCTGCAATAATATATCTCTGCTGTCTGGAAGAAACTCCAAAATGTCAATCTTTCCGGAAAAAAAAAAAAAAAAAAAAAAGAAACAAAACAAAACACACATCCAGCTCAAGTGGAGTTAAGGTCCCTGCAGACTACTGCGTTTTTCCGCCGGTTTTCCAAAAAACGTGTCCAGTCTGCAAGGACCTTTAAGTGTTTTTTGTCGAAGCACGTTTTAATACTTTCCATTGGTTCAACATTGTTTTAACCAACACACAGACGTAAAGGGTGTTCAATAGCATTGATTTATGCAACAAAAAAAAATCTACTTTTAGTTTCTAGCTATCTAACAAGAGGTGATCTCTATTTTTCCATTGAGAAATTTCGGCCCTAGTGCATAGGACACCTATTGGTCGACAGCAGGGCAACAGATGCATCGCCATGTTTATTGTAGTTCGGTCATTGGACATAAAACTCACAAGTCGTCGCTTTAACCCTTGCCAATGCTATTCTAGGCTTTTGAAGGCAATTGTCATACCCGGAAGTAAGCAAAGCATCCTATAGAATTTCAGACACCAATTTAACAAAACTTTAGTTGGTAAAATAACATACTCAGCTTAAGACCGCTGGTGACAGAAGCTGTCATGAACATGAATCTTCAAAAAGATGAAGACAAGGCGGCCATTCATTAGGCAATGGATTCCTAAACAGCCAACGATGTCTCTCTGATGTCGTTGCCCATCTGAGATGATGAATAGCAACATCATTGAATTACAAGGCAACAACAACGTAGAGTGGGCCGTGCTTTCATGGCTGCTGCTTTAGTGGAGATCTTAATTAGCTCTCATAAAGCTAACAGCAACGAGCGTAGTTTACAACACAGAGGAAAAATGTAATGAAGTAACACCTTGCTAAGGACTTTGCTACAGTATACCGGGATTTGCATGGAATTTGCAATATTCACATGCTTCCACACAATAGGAATGTGTGTGGGCTTCAAATGGCAATATGTCGCTGTCAGGCAGAAACCTTGTATCTCCATATTTCATATTTCATTTCTTCGAGCTAAATGAACACTAGTGGTCATCCTTAATCCCTTAAGCCCTATTTTATAATTTGTCGTATGCCAGTGTTGCGCAAAATATGGGCTACAAAAAGCTCATGTGTCGCATTGTGAGCTTGTAGATCTGTGATTGCCTAATGAGGAACGGCTAGTTGAAAGTGGATATATATGTGGGTTTTATAAACCAGCAAAAAACATTAAGAGCTCATGACTAAATAATAACTACATTGAATGCTATTAAGACATATATTTTATTTCCTCAAAAGTAATGGTTTTGGCCACATAAGGTCCCCCCCCCAACAGCAACGATGCTGCAGCACTGTTTACCTCTCTGGAGGTGGGTGGGCGTGACAACTTTATAAGTTATATCTAGTTGAGTATTTGGGGTCGGAGTCATGTTGTCTGCTCTAGTTTCCACCCTTATATAACCACTGACAAGATGTGTCAAAGGCCTGGAATTCAAAATGTGGTAGGAATAGCTCACAGGTTGGCGGAGAGAGAGAGAGAGATATATTTGCTGTAACACAGCAGCAGGACCAGACAGAATGGACCAGCTGGTTATATCCATTTGCAGGGACTTGCTGTATATTATCATCTGGATGGGCCATGATTCCTTATTCTACTCACCATAATTACTGCCACTCACCCCCCCACCCCCATTTTTTAAATCAAAACTAGCCAGCGTTACGCACCGGAAACAGCCGCTGCACAATGTGTTGACATTGTAGATGTGCCTTGTAGATCAGCTATTTTATGTGTGTGACATTGGTGTGCAATCAAGTATAAATCAGGCATACAGTACGTAAGTCCAAAAGTCTTGAGTACCAGGAAAATAATGTCTTCTTCTCAAATTCTACTATAGGTGTACTTGTTGTATTACTTATAACAAGTATAGACACGCGCGCACGCACACACAGTCAAACGCACGCACACGCGCGCACACACACACACACTCACCTGACATGCTGTCAGTAAGTGAGAGTGAAATTCCCTAATGATCACCTGCACGGTGACATCTTCAAAGACTGCACATCTGAAAATGAGTGACATGGACAAAGCGTGCTCGGTAAAGAGACAGCTTGTCAGGTAGCAGCACGGCGCGTTTGTCTTCACGGGTGTGTTTGCCGGCTCTTGAATCTTGTTCTGACGACCAGATGACTTCATGAATATTTTGCCGTCAGGGACAAACTTGGGTTTAGTCTGATGGTTGTTAAAATGTTTGAATGACTTCAGGCATGTGTGCACACGTGTGTGCGCGTGTGCGCACATGCACGTTTGAACACGCACAAGTGTGAAAGCTTTTGATAATGCGTAATAATGAATGTCTACATTTTTGTGTCCCTTTGCGTACTTTGGGGGGTTTTTTTGTGACGTGCAGTGGTGTACCGTAGATTTGATTGTGCTTAAGTGTACTTAGGAAATCAAATTATTGTATGCTACATTGTCTCGGATTAATCCCACCGGGCTTTGAAAATTCACTGCTACCGTCTCTACTCCATCTGTCTGTGTCTACCGTCCTTGAATGCTTCCTCGCAAGCTTTGTAAGAGTGACGCTCATTCGAACAGAAGCGGCCCCACATGAGATGTCATGTTGAGTATTTACAAATGGCTTCACTTATACAAGTGATATATCGCCATATGGACTATGATTACGCATGCATTAATGACTGTGTGCACTAAGGACAGATGGAGTGAGATGCTCCATGCTGCTGCTGCGCGCGTGCGTGCGTGCCCACTCACACATACGCGCGTGCGTGCGCGCGCCCACACACACGCGCGCACACACGCGGGCGCGCGCGCGGCCACACGCGCGCGCGCGCGCCCCCACACACACACACACACACACACACACACACACACACACACACACACACACACACACACACACACACACACACACACACACACACACACACACACACACACACACACACACACACACACACACACACAGTAGGCCTGCATGGGTGATATGGACAAAATCTAATATCCAATATCAATATTGTGATGAAACAACAACACTTTTGTCATTCCGTGATATCCAACTCCCGGATGATATCTAGTCTCAAATCATCAATTTCCTGCCCAGCCCGAATGCATTGATTCTCATCATTTCAAGGCTGAGATGCCAGTTTGATATGCATTATTAGGGCAACAGTTCTTCATTTGATAAAAAATGTGTGATACATTCCGAACTGTCCAGTTGGAACGGTCTCGGCCACACCTAGACCGATGACCTTGATCCGATTGTGGTTTCTGGTTGCGGCCGTGATGTTTTTGTTACCCCGCATGAATGCAGAATGGAGGAGTCTAGTCTCGCCAGTCGCACAGTGAGTAGGTATATGGAGATACCAAACAAAGTAGAACAAGAAGTACTTGGATAAACTGAATTAAATGTCTTTAATCTAGTAGAGGGGAATCATTTTGGAAGAGCACGTGTCTGGTTTCTGCCCCCCTGATGAAGTTATATTTGCTCTAGACCCGATCAGAAAACTTCAAAGGGAATTGATCCCAGATCAGTCATGTGTGGCCCGTGTACATTTTCAGAGCATGTTTATTTTAACTATCGATCAATCAATTGTGTTCCCGGCTTGGATCAATTCCTATTTACCGGCATCACAATGGAAAGTAATTTAGAAGAAAAAATGCCATGACATTATAATCATTGGTTGATTGCATACAGTGCACACCCTATTAAAATTGGTTAAATTGTAAACACAACTTGCAGCCAGTGAAAATGTGTCTTTATTCTCTACTGCCAAAATGTGTCTTCAGTTTTCAAGCAGCTTTTTATGTAATTTAATATTCAACAGTCATTCCATATACAGTAGCTTCCTCTGTGTACAATGCTGTGCTGCATGGTTTAGATATACATCACATGCTCCATTAAGTACTATAGGAAAAGCAGCAATGGTGACTAAGCTACTTTACTGTAATTAATTAAGCCAAATGATTGGATATAATGAAACTGCTGTCTCTAAGTTGTGTTATGTTGGTGCGTAATGACTCAAGAATGGCAGCTATGCCGCTGCCAGAGGACAATAGAAGCAATTTCCCTCCCCTCGATGGTGATGTGTGGATTTTACCCTTATTGCATCTCCAGCACTTTGTGCCATTTTACCTTTTTTTTTCATTCATACTGCCAATAGTTTCCTCCAAATAACTGATGATTATTAGTCCCTAATGTCATCCATTCCGCAGTGAAGAGAAGCTTTTTAGCTGCCATGTGCTTGGCCCCCATACTGTAAATGGCCGTCCAGAACATTGTTTCTCAACGTTAGGCCCTTTACAGGTCTAGAACTCTTTACGGGTCCCTTAAGGTCTACTTGTACACCTGTGGAGCTAAACACAGGTCTATAACTCTTTACAGGTCCCTTTAGGTCTACTTGTACACCTGTGGAGCTAAACATTGAGGACTTTACAGTGTAAATCACACTCATGTGAAGTGAGTGGCCGCTCTTATCATCATACATCACATTCCGTGCTCGGCCAATCAGCAGAGCACATTCCGTGCTCAAACGGACAGACAGACAGACATACACACAAAGCTGTGCATAGGAGGGGCTAGCGCCCCTCGAAAATAAATCAAATAGGGGTCCACGGCCTAATGCATATTAAACTTGGGGTCCTTGAAATGGAAAAAATGTTGAGAATCACTGGTCTACAAGGTGGTGTGTGTGTGCGTTTGTGTGTGCGTGTGTATGTGTACGTGCGTGCGTGCTCGTGTCCGTGGTGTAATCTCGCAAACCACTGGACCGATCAGCTCCAAATGTATTGTGCACGCTGCCAGTAGGCCGAGGAATTACATCCACCACTGCACCTGTGATGCTAGGTTTAATTTACACCCCATCGCATGACAGTGTTGCTTGCCAACAATAACTGAATTGCTATTCAATCGTAAGGATCAATTTTGACTTGTGAGGGTCAATTTAGAACCCCCTCGAAAGTAAAACTAATTGTGGAGGCACTTCTGTGGTCTATTGACAGTTTGGTCAGTTCAGCACTTTGACGACATTATCTCCAGACACACCGACCAATAGATCGACCCTCTAATGGGATCTATTGCTTGAAAAATCGATATGCAAGTATCAATATTAAAATCGAGTCGCAAAGTTCAGAATCGATTTTATTTTATGTATTGTTCATGACAGAAAGACTGACTGACGTTATCTGGCTGCATTGGTAGTGTATGATTGATGGTCTATATTGTTTAGAATTGTTTTAAAATGTTCTTATATGATTGGGCTTTTCATGGTCTACAGTATATTGTTTAGAATTGTTTTAAAAAGTTCTAGTATAATAAAAGCAAAGTAACTTGGGGAAAAAAATTGCAATAAATCGCAATATCGAATCGCAACATAAATGAAATCGGCACCCTAGGTGGAATCAGGAGGTAAGTGAATCGTCCCACACCTACTTTAAACCCCCTTTCTGCATCTTCCTCAATAATATGCCCTTCTCTTCCTCATCCACCCATGTTATTTGCCATCTTTTCAGGACGGCCACACCCCTGTCATTCCCTTGGCCATCATCATTACTCATACAGTCACGCAGTGGAAAAGAGACCATATCAGCATAAAGCATTATCTTTGTGACAACTGGGCCGCAGACTATGAAATATGATGAGCCTCAAACTGAGACTGGTTCAACTTTTCTTTGTATTGGTGGTGGTGGTGGTGGGAGCGTTTCGTTGGGTTTGGTGCATTTGCGAGACAAGGGCATAAATTTGAGCAGTGTTCTGCATTTGCATAGTATATTTGTGACAGTGCCTCTTTTATATGCCTAGTTTATATTGTACATCTCCTTTCATCATCTACTTTCTGGTCCGTCACCTTCTGACAATTTTATTTTGGTTGTTTCTTTTTCTTCTTCTTAACCCATTCAGGCCTGACGTCGAAATTAAAAAAAAAAAGTTTTCTAAATCATGACAATTTTCGGAAAGATTTGAGGCACATTTTAACGATTTTTCAAAAATAGCAGACCTACAAGTTCATAGCGCGCCACTCGGTGGCGCGCTATGAGCTTGTATATCTGCTATTTTTCAATAGCTAAATTATAACAATGTTTAAAACACCAAAAGGGGTTCCCGCCCCAAAATGGGTTAATGGTTAATGTGGTTAAACGCTAACGTGACATGGATGCGTTCCAGGTCTCAATGGATTAAAAGAAAAAACGTCAAAAGCTTTGAAAATCTGAAAATAACAATAAAACTAAGAGACTATAGGATGGTGAAGAGTACAGAGCAAAGATGATCGCACATACTCAGCAACAGATGGTGATTAAGGAAAACAGCAGCTGATGTATGACACGGCAGGTTGCAAGTGAATCACATTAAGCCTGATTCATACTCTGTTGTATGATGGTGTCCTGTGTCAAAAATAGCAGATCAACAATTATTGCTGCAATGCAGTATAAATTAGGAAACAGCAGCTAAAAGGGATGTTAACCTGCTCAACGCTGATACAAGTGAAGACATCTGTTTATTCAGTCAATACAAGCTACTGAACGGCAGCTTTAGTGGCACCACCATTTACAATATGATCTGTCATTTATCTATATATAAATGCACCATGTCCGTTTGTGTGTACGGCGGTAATGCATTTAACTCGAGAACGTTAGCCCCACCGACTTCAAATTCGACACGCGTTCCACATCCCCACAGGGCGTGCAGTGCCCGGTGTCGAGTTGGTCGGACCCACGGTTGTCCAGAACCGCCACAAAAGGCCTCTGCCCAGGCTCTGTCTGGACAGGGCCCCTGCCCATGCTCCACATATGGAGCTGGCCTGTTCTGACATCACAACACTCCATATTTGGGCATGCCTGACAGAGAACTCCGTATATAGGAATAAAGGGACACGGAGAGACAGATACAGCAATCTCCATAAAAGGGACACAGACAGATGAGTGGAACGGGTACTCTGACATGGGTATAACGGGTATTGCATAGTGGGGCATGGATCTCCAACTTTCACCGTTACCGCCTCTGTGCTCTTTGAGATATTTGTACTTTACTTGAGTAATTCCAATTTCCAATACTTTTACTTCACTACAATTATTTGAAAAATGGAGTTGCTAGTATTCTAAATGATGTTTGACATTCTTGAAGCATCCGGCACTTGTTTCTGATTGGACCCTGCTTTAATTGCGCTTGGAATTACTATTACTATTATTTCCACTTTTCAAGTGAATTATGAGATTTGAACTTACATAATGTTCTTGGTCCCAAATGTCACATTACAATATATCCTCCTCATGTACGCAAGGTTATTCATGAATCTGAATGAGACAGGTGTACCCACTTTTGTGTCTTGTGTGTGTGTGTGTGTGTGTGCATGTGTGTGTGCATGTGTGTGTGCGTGTGTGTGGGCGTGCGTGCGTGGATACGTTGAGGGAGAGGCGGACATGCATTATATTCACCTGACGTCACTGACACTTTTAGTTCTATTTAAAAAATGTAAACCACAGGTGACCCCCTTCGTTCCGCAATGAGGCACAATTGGTTTTCAATGTGATGGCGTTCCAGGCACACACAAGTCAATGACAATTGACTCGCCCCCCCCCCCCCCCCCCCTAAAAAAGAAAATGGGGGGGGGGGGGGCAAGTTATGGTGCAAGTTATGCACCTGTCGGTGCATGACATGGACCGCGCTGCGTCGGCTGAAGGTGACTTTGCACCACTCGGCACGGCGAATAGCTCGCTTAACCAGTCAGACAGTTTTGTTGCATACTCTGGTTGAAGTAACATTTTATTCACTAAAGAAAGTTTGCAGTGTAACTTTCATTTCATAAGCCCACCGCTGACCTGAGATATAAAACACTACTAGTACACTAGTATACTAGTACTGTACTACATGTACTGTATACTAATGCAGTGTTTTGGTACTGAACTGTATGTCAAATCCTTTTTAACCAGAAACCAGCGGTCATTGTGTGGCCAGCTAAGAACTGGTATCCTGCCTGATGTTGAAAATGAATTTAATTTTATGTTTTATTGTACACTTTGATGATTTGAGGGTTCCATTATTTGAGGCAATGCA
This sequence comes from Electrona antarctica, assembly GCF_951216825.1. NCBI lineage: Eukaryota > Metazoa > Chordata > Actinopteri > Myctophiformes > Myctophidae > Electrona > Electrona antarctica. The sequence goes on along the minus strand of NC_136796.1, from coordinate 30,172,055 downwards.
ACAACAAAAACCTGAACTATTCTGGGAAGATAGTCAGAATTGGAGTGGTTATTAAATCATGAAGTATTTCAGACTGCACAGTTTGTTTCTAGAGCCTGGAGTAGAATACAATCTCAGCTCTTCAAGTATAGGTCCATGTCCGGTCTCACAGGCCCAATGGCGTATTTTATTTTATTTTATGTTGTATAATTATGTAATCTGCCATATAAGAATAGTGGGTGTATTAGTTAGTTTAGTATTCACTTGATCATTGTTTGCAAACTGTCATGTCGGTTTATTGTCATTTATTGTCATTGTTTATGTAAACTGTGAAAAGTGTCCTGTAAGTCCATATGGGCTGGGCTTTTTAGGAAGCATGACACTTAAAGAACAAAATCAATCAATCAATCAATCAATCAATCACTAATTAACTATATCATGCATTATGCTGTAGCCTGCTGTATATTTGTGCTGGACAACCACAGCAAAACTGACTGTGTTCGTTGGTCCTTGTATTGGCGGCGGTGGCTACTTGTCCTTGTATTGGGGTGGCGGTGGCTCAGGGGTAGAGTGGCTGGATGGGAACCGCAAGGTTGCCAGTTCGAACCCAGGCTCCCCCAGAGTTAGTGTCGAAGTGTCCTTGAGCAAGACACTGAACCCCTAATTGCTCCCGATGTGCAGGTTGGTACCTTGCATGGTTTCCTCCGGCATCGGTGTATGCATGTGTGTGTGTGTGTGTGAATGGGTGAATGTAATGCACAATCTATGTAAAGCGCCTTGGATAAAGGCGCTATATAAATGCACCATTTACTATATAAATGTACCATTTATTGAGTCTACTGATAGTGTTTCATCATCAGGAGAACAGTCATACATGTACCCCCAGCTGCTGTAACGACCAAATATCCCCCCCAGCTGCTGTAACGACCGAATATCCCCCCTGCAGGGTCAATATAGTGCAATGTTATCTAAATACAGTATCTATCTTATTACTTTAACCGTTGCATACAAAATGCTTTGACGATGGGATCGTCTTGTATTCAAGGAACAGTGACTCATGACATTTTTTTGTCGCAGAATGCACACATGGCACTTTTGAATCAAGCTCCTCAGATGACAATTATATAGCCGCCTTATGTTTCCGAAATTCCCCAGAAACCAAAACCTCCACCGGGCCATGCAGCTCTTCTACTGCCTGGAACGGGATGATCCGAAGGGGACCGCGGCCGCTCCCCTGGGTGCTGAGGCACTCACTATAGGGTTTTGTGCCCACAATGCAGACGCTCTTCCAACACAAAGACAGCAGGTGATCCCTGTCCAAAAAAACAACTACTCTTGCATTTCTTTGCCTTTTTTTTCCTCTCTCTCCTACACCTTTCCCCCTTAAGTTTCTGCACTATTAGACACCGACGGGGAAAGACAGCGAGGAGAAGGGCAGAGAAAGGGCGTGGCTCAGGCCTTGAAGCAGATTCAAGCGTAGGACTGTGTCAACAACACAGTGTGGGGTTGGCTGACCCACAACTAAGGGCAGCGCAACAACCGTTTAATTCCTAAATAAAATCCATGTTTTCCTAAAGTTGAGAACCGAGGATAAATGCACTAGACATCAGCACTTAGCTAACCAGTTTGTAACCACATAAACCCTAAAAATATACTTCACTGTGCGTCAACAGTCTACTCTAAATGCTCACATGACTTTGCGTAACAACGTGTCGCTTGGCTCCGCAGACTATTCCATCTATTTTTGCCGGATATTTGTTCTACGTTCACCTATGGCGACATGCCCAGAATTGGCATGCTATACGGTCACATTGTGCGTTCACAATCATCTTTCTTTTGTCCCTCTAATGGAAGCTTCATAACGCTGCATGATATATTTGGGACATGCGGGAGATTAACCGACCATGTTTGTGTACTGTGTGTGTACACATACTGTGACATCTGGAACCTGCATGCCGCGATAAGAGGGGCGGGCACCTCTGAGCTCATCTATCAGCTATAGACCAGTGGTGCACAGTAACTAAGGAGATTTACTGGAACACCGTTTACCATTTGAGTATCATGTACTTGAGTACGTGTGCTTTTGGATACTTTCTAAGACAGATATTGCACCTTTGACTCAACTACATTCCCAGGAAGGGAAAAAGTACATTATGATTTAACCACTTAAGCAAAGAAGTTGAGACGAAGAACCATTAAGTCCATAACGAACATACAGTACCTTCCCTGTTTGTCCACACACAGACCAGAAATCATACATAGTTGAGCTTTATAAACACAACAATTTGAGTGAGCAACATTCACTTTTGAGTCAAAATAATGTTAAAGTATCTATACTTTGACTCAAGTACTTTGTCCAACACTGGTCGTTATCCAGCAGTTCAACCCAAATGGGGTTGAACCACAAGAGTCACTGCAGATTAGAGTGGGCTTCAGCTTTAGGTGTGGAGTAAAAAGAGCTAAAGTCAAGGTGGCCATTAATTATTATGAGTGGACTGATATCACCTGTCAGTGGTAGTGGTCAGCTAAAATACATGAAGGTCACGGTCGTCTGAGCGAAAGCAGCAAGGATGAGTGTGTGTAAGTGCATGCATTGCATGGATGTGTATACCTGGGTGCTCACAACGCGTCGCACTGCGACGCGCTGTGAGCTTGTAAAAACAGTCATTACGATGGCATCAAGGCCCGCCAATAGACTAGACTAACACTAAAACATTCCAGGTGACTAAAATGTGACTAAAACGAAATGAATACTATTCAAGAGACTATGACAAACTAAAATCAAATTTTGCTGCCAAACACAACACTGGTAAACAGGCATATTTGAAAGAGAACCAATGCTGTAAGATATTCAAGCTGCCTGTCTGTTATGAATGGATATTAGATATGGACAGAATAGTGTATGCAAGACTGATTTGTGTGTTAGACTGCAGGCACTGAGTCGCGTTTTGGATAACTCTGATGATGAGGAGGAGTTGCTGTTTATACGTTTGCAATGCATTCATGACAGATGGATTCATACTCACACTTTCATTTGACATGTCCCTGCGAGACATAATACATCACTGCGTGATTAAACTTGACAGGTTCTAACCTACAAAATAATGTTGCATAAAAGAAAAACAACACAGTGATTGTCAACACCACTTGATTGGCCAAGTGGTAAATTAGAATGATGAGGAGATGATGAGAGTGCTCACCGCATGTAACTGACCCAAATAGGCAGTTGATTTGGTAATTAAACATGAAGCCCTAATTTTTCACTAACAATAAGCAACAACATTATCTCTTTCCGACTGTTTACATTCTTGTTTGCAAAATGAAAATGCCTATTTTGTTACAATATTTTGTTTAGTGTGGACTATGCCAGTGCAATTAAGATAAATCTTATATGGTGCAACCAAACGTGCAGTTTAACTATGAAACTAACAGGACCACTGTCTTTTTTTTGGTTCGCATTTAAATATTTGTCACTTGCTTTCCTTATTGTTCACATCACATCTGCATCTTCCAGCCTATACAATATTGACACACCCTGTGGTCCCCAGTTCAGGGAAGAACAACCAAGAATTTCAGAATAAATCTGTGCATCTTTGTGGATGCGCGTACGCCATACGTCATTGCCTTTGTAGTCCATGTCAGTCAATGAGACTATGACCATAAATTATGGCACTGGTTCGAAATGTGTGGTTCCTGGTCGACCACCAGGGATCCAAATGGACTGCTATGGTACATAACTCAGAGTGTACAAATAAGAAAAGGAGGTTAACATGGGTTGCATTCGCTGTACCGCACTGTTGTGAGGAAAAGAGAGCCGAGCCAGAAGGCAAAGCTCTACCGAGCAATCTTCGTTCCTACTCTCACCTATGGTCATGAAGTGTGGGTCATGATCGAAAAAATAAGGTTGTGAATACAAGCGGCCAAAATTAGTTTTCTTCGACGGGTGGCTGGCATCTCCCTTAGAGATAGGGTGAGAAGTTCAGTCACTCGAGAGAGACTCGCAGTAGAGTCGCTGCTTCTTCGCCTGGAAAGGAGCCAATTTAGGTGGTTCGGGCATCTGGTTAGCATGCCTCTCGGGCGTCTCCCTAGGGAGGTCCTCGAGGCACATCCCACTGGGAGGAGACCCCCGGTCAGACCAAGGCGCAGATGGAGGGATCAACTCGACTCACTGGCCTTGGAACGCCTCGGGATGCCCCAGGAGGAAGTTACTAATGTTGTATGGAAAGTGATGTCTGGAGTTCTCTGGTGGAGCTGTTACCCCCACGACCAGACTACAGATGAGCGGTTGAGGATGGATGGATGGATGGATGGATGGATGTTAACGTGGGCTGGTTTTGGGGTTGCATCCAATGACACTATACGTGTTAAGCCTAATTTATGCTTATATAACTTGAATGAAAATAGCGTACCCACTCACATCCGCAACTCATTATGGGCTTGTAGGCCTGCCATTGTCGATGTACAACACTGTCATGCCGTCGCATGACAGTGTTGTACATCGACAACACTATGACGGGCTGTGCATACCAGTTAGAATATGTGTCAGGCCATATGTCTGGCCATGTGCCTGAGGGAGGGATATATCTAGCTGTGGATATAAGTCACTGGAGCAAATCTTTACTCTGCACAAAATCTCACACACACACACACACACACACACACACACACACACACACACACACACACACACACACACACACACACACACACACACACACACACACACACACACACACACACACACACACACACACACACACACACACACACACACACACACACACACACACACACACACACACACACACACACACACAATGTATTACAGTATTAATGGACGACTTCACCCACTCTCAATGTATCTTCCTATAATTGGTCCTCACTATGCACATTATAATATGGTACCATTTTTGTCTACTCAAAATGTTTGGCTGTCCACACTAATAGAAACTGCAGGCTTTCTATTCCTGGAAAGTTAGCATGCTATAAATGAAAGCCATTGTTCTCACATCACCTATGAGAGCCAGTTAAAAAAAAGAAGAAAAAAATCATTTTTTCATTACACTGCAGTATTGATACTTTTACTAAAGTACAAAATGTAAGTAATTTTCCCACCACTATGCGCGAGCGTGTGACTGTGTTAATATGGTTTTGTTTGAATTAGGCATTAAGTGTCGTCGTAAAACCCAGCCAATGTTTTGTTGATCTAAGAAGTCAATACCAAACCAGAAGATTACCGTGGGCATCAACATATACGTTATGCACAACCAAACAAACAAGGCCAGCTCATGAATTGAAATATTAGTTCTATTCTGGCAGTTCAAATTTAAAATATTCATCACTGTGGTCAGAGTCTCATGCATTCTGGAAAAGAAACTCAGTGAAACTGAAACATATGAAATTTGAATCCTTTCTGATCCTATGGCGGCTCAATCACCATGACAAATTGACTAAGCAATGAGCTCACAAGGAACGCCTATGGATAATTTTATATGCAGGGATCAAATACGCATTCATACAAGATTGTACACGGTGAAATTGAGTGTAACACTTTTTTGCCGGGGATTTCTTCATGGTAAAGGTGCTATAGTGCCAAGCAGATGAAGCAAATTTTAATCTGAAATGCTTCGCCTTCCATTACCCCCAAAACCGGGAGGCATAATTTTCCCTTAGTACCTCACGCTACCTCGTCTGTCTCTTTAGAAGCGTTAATATTCCAAGCGAGGTGTTTGCTGATGTCCGAAATGACCACAGAACATCAGCGTTATGATCAAAACCATGGAGAATGTCGTAGATTTAGAGTTATGAGCAACTTTTGTCGGCCCGTAAACAAGGAAGTAAACGGCAGTGCGCATGCGCGAAACCGGTCTAGGATCACTGAAGAAGGAAAGGCAAAAAAAAAAAAGGTTTATAAAATGGTTTACTAGAAAAGACGTGTACTAGAAGTGTAAAGAGTGGCCCAGTTCTGTTTTTACACTCAGAGTGTAAGGACATTTTTTAGGGGGAGGGGTTAAAGGGATACTATTTCACTTTCAAGTCTGGTGTCATTTTAATGTCTAATTGGCTGTTGTGCTTGATTCGGTATTTAGATATTTGATATGCATTTCAACAGACCCATTGTAACTTCAAACTCCATTTTAACCATGTTAGATTCATTGAAAACATGGGTGTTTTTCCTCTTCAATAGTCTCCCTTTTGACTGATACCTACAGTAGTGTCCATTCAAACTCTAGACGGGCCCCCCCCCAAAGTTATTAGTGTAGCTGTGCCCGGCGGCCAGCGAACAGGCCCGAAAATGAAGGCCCAGCCTTACCTGGCACCTGTACACTCAAAACACGCTCCATATATGGCCAGACCTCATCAAACCCTGTACACTCAAGACACTGCCCCCCATGGAGCTGACCTGTTCTGGCATTCCTTATGTTGATCTGACCTCATCAAACCCTGTACACTCAAGGCACGCTGCATATATGGCCAGTACAGAACTCCATTGATCTGACGCCCCACGTCAAAGCACCAGCACTCGCCCAGCAGTCTGCCGTCACACAGGAGGATGTGTCCACGTGACCTCGCACAGGTCGCTTCTCGCCCTCAGGGCATCTTACTGGTTAGAACATGGTTAAATGGAATGATATTGGAAGGGGGTGTGATCAATATCAATATAAAATATCTAAATACTGAATGAAGCAACTTAAAAACGGTATGGGATGCTCACAAAAGCTTGATTAGACATTAAAAGTGAGCGATGCAACTGTAGTGTGTGGGGGTCCCCGGGGGCCCCCCCAGGAACGCGCCCAGGGGGCCGGGCCGATTCCGGCGAGCCGCCCCATGTCCGAAACGGTTGAGAAATGACAGTTACCGTGTGGGGGTCCCTCTACTGTACCCTCTACTGTACTGTACTGTCACTGTACTGGCACACCCGAAATCATCATATACAGTATACAGTTAATCTATGCATGTGTGTTTGTGTGTGTGTTCGGTTGCGCACAGGTGGTGAAAAACAACCATGCTGTTTTCGTGCTCAGACCCAGGCACCCACCCAGCTACCCAGCCACACACATAGCTCCGTAAAGCTTAAAAAAGCTTAAAAAATATGATACATAAGGAACCAAAATATATTATTTTTTGTTTTGTTTGTTTCCCCTCACTGTATATATTTATTTTCCCTTTTTACCTCCTATGATGATTTATTTTTGACTATATAGTTGTGTATATTCGTACGTCTCTAAATGTTTTGATGAATTGAAAATGGTAGGCCCTATTGTAAACAAGTGTAGTGCTTTATGGTGTCGTCCACTCACTGTTTTTTTGTATTGAGTTGTACTTGAAATGTACTGTAATTCTGCAAACTGTTAATACATCAATCAATCAATCAATCAATCAATCAATCAATCCAGTGTGCAGACCATGGATAGACCCTCGGGGGACCCCGTTCAATTAAGTGTACTGTATATGGTTTAACCCTCGTTATTTTGTCATTATAAGCAAACAGTTTTAAAGAGGGAGTGCCACAATTTTTTTATTTTTCATGTGTCTATGAGGTGACTAGTACTTCATTAGACACCCTGGAGTCGTTTTTATGTGCAATGGTGTATTAACTTTGTATTTAGGGTTTCTTCCTGGAGGCTGATCCCTTGACAGTCAAACGGGCCAATGAAATAAACAGTAATATAGTGACATCAAACTATCAGCCCCTCACCCTTTATCATACAACTACAGCTGTGGGTGCGGCTTCAGTTCAGGTGGATCACCACCCATTAGGCAAACCAGGCATACTTAATGAACTGGTGCCCACATAAAAACAACATTTTAACAAATACTTTACACTTTTTTGGAAAAAAAATTATACCTCCTTATATAACAATAAGACCTGATGACCATGTTTTAGTTTGGAAATAAATCACGGCACTCCATCTTTAAATTAGGATTTCGTTTTTTAAATGTCTGAAAACAGGGCTAGAAGATCTGACCTTAGTGGTTCACAAGGTATCAGTATAGTATTACAGTATAGATTTCCATATGAGTTCAAGGCTCAATAGATCTTTTTTTGTGTGCAGACGCCCACTGTCTTGGATAATCTTCTTTTGCTGGAACCGGTGTCATGTGAGGTTGCCACGCAATGCTCCTCACTCTCTCCCTCTTTCTCCCTCTCCGAGTCTGCATGTGCGAGGATGCTTTGACACTGACCTCACCACCCTCTGCTCTCTGGCGTGGCCGCGGGCTAATTTATAAGCCTCTTTACTGGGATTATCTTTCTTCCTGGTGTGCTCACTTGCTAGTAGACAGGAAAAGCAGAGATACATGGGTTTCCGCCATGGCCATAAATGGCCCGCCATTCTGGCTGCCCGGGCTATGACACAAGACATTCTGCACAATTTTGGAATGGCGGCATGGTGGCTCAGCAGGTTAGTTCACAGACCACGCTCCTTGTGAGAGCCATGTACCATGTATGCAGGTTCAAATCTGACCCCCGTCTCGTATCGTATGTCTCTCCCCTCTCTCTGATCTTAATGTCCTGTCTCTCTAGACCAGTGGTTCCAAAACACTGGGTCGGGACCTATTTGTGGGTCGCGGACACATTTTTATGGGTCCCTTCATTTTTGGTTTCGTATACATTTAGTTTTTAATTATTATTTTTAAAATATTTTCAAAAAGCATTTCTAAAAAAGCAACGTTTGTCATGAATTTAAACCAAATTCAATGATTTTTTTCAGTAATTGCATGGAGAAATAAAAGAAAAATCAAAGAAATTAGAAAACAAAATTAAGAAGTAGTGAAAATAGCTGATCTACATGCTCGCAACGCGGCGTGAAGCAACGCGTCGTGTGCTTGTAGATCTGCTATTTTCACTAGTTTGGGGCCCGGGCAAACATCTAATCTCTCTTTCGGGTCTCGGCCTGAAAAGTTTGGGAACCACTACTCTCTCTACACCAACCAAAGTGTGTAGCGTTATCAAAAATAAATCTGAACCACTTTCTACCTGGCTAAGGCTAAAGTTAGCATTAGCTCATGCTAGCTATCTTTCTCTAGCGTTCATATTTCAATTACGATGCCGTGAAAAATCAGAAATCAGATCCGAACCTCGGATGTCTGATCAGCACAACGGACAGCGACGTAGTTTGAGAAAAATGCCAGAGAAGATCATAATTATTGAATGAAAGCTGTTCAAACAGCACTGTCTGTTCAGCAGTTATAACAATAGTCTACACATTTGCAAGCATGTTCCGTGCGTGCGGGGGTGAGCAAGGTGTTGCCTATAGCAACCGGCTCAGGGCTAAAGTTTGATTTTAACAGAGCCATTTCAGATCCATATAAAGCGATATAAAACGTATGTATGTCAATCGCAGACAATAGATGGCTATTAAAAAACATAAATGTCACCCGCAGACAATTCTGTTAATTATAATTGTCACAAATAAATGAATAAATAGTATAGCTTAACATAAGGGCTTCAGTGTTAAAAGACAAAACAAACATGCAACGAGATTTAGATGAGATGGCCGCCATTGCGAGTGCTTTGTCAATCACAGCCTGAAAAACAGAAACTGAGAATCCTTCTTCCCGTTTGGTGATGATAGGAAATGCCAGCCACATCATTGTTTGGAGATGTTGTTTATCTCACCAAAAGCATGCTGCCAGTGCACAGGGGATGAAAGCACAAAATAATGGCCATGGGGCCAAAATAATAATGGGGCTGAGTGGGGTTAATAGACTAACACAGTGCCCTGTCAGCCTACTTCCAGCAGCATAATGAGGAAAGGGGATAACGTCAACAAGAGGAGAGGGACAAATACAGTGTTCAGAATTATTATGTTGCTTATATGATGTCACGTCAGCTAACAAAAACACGAAACAATGAGGTTCAACTGTTACTCACCTACGGCCAATTCAACTCAGGTTAAATTCAGCAAGTAATTGGCACCGTATTCCAGCAGTCGGCAGAGAGGATGTCTTTCATTTCACTACCTCTTATCACAACTTGTCACCAAGAACAAAGGGAGAGAACCTAGTGACTACACTCAGTCTTCAAATCTAAGTGCTATAGGCTATACTTGGCCATATAGTGGGACAGACAGTTCCTTTCCTCTTCCCCGGTCACATGATGATGCCTTCATAACGGCAGGTAAGGCAAAGCGAGTCTTGCCTCAAAAACAAACCGCTCTAACCTAGTTCAAGTCTTGAGCACTGCGAGACAAGTTACATTTCGTCCGAGGTGTCAGCAGCCCAACATCCTCCATATAGTCCAATCAGTGGAAAGAGGGAGCATCTGAAGTTCACCCTCCTGCCTGCAGATCCCACTTCGCCTTTTTATCTCAAAGAACTCGTCTTTACACAGGGCGTAGCGCGACAAAGGCTAAGGCCTGCCGTTTCCAGTCGAGGTACAAGTGTGACAGAAGCTGACCCGCTCCTCACCACTCACAGCCTGCGCAGAGAGCAGCAGGGGGGGAATAAGCCACGGGTCTGTCTGCGTCTGATGTGCCCCCGCGGATGAAGAGCCCAGATAAGCCCTGCTGACCGACTCCCTCACGCTGCACTGACTCGCGCTTTGACACTGCCCTGATCCCTTCTGCTCTGTCATATGGAAAAGTGGAGCAAGCCCTATACCCCCTCCCCTCCTTCCCCTCCACCTCCTCTCCCCTATCATCTCTCATCCTGTCTCCCTTGGGCTCGCTGTGTTTGTGTGCACGTCACTGGCAGTACACTGATATGGGAAACACAATATAGCAAGGGAAACAAACAAACAAAAAAAGACCAAACAAGCACAGAAGGCAAGGAATTGGAAAAAGAGGAAAGTTGGACATTGAGGTGATGCGAATGATATGTGACAGGCAAGAACAAAAAGGTGTTTTAGCACAACGTGCTTTCGTACACATGCTCACACGTTCAATAAAACGTGGTCAATGTGTAATGTCAATGAATTAGCATTTTCTTGTGTTCCAATTCAACCACCATCACTGCTGATTAGAGTATCCCATTGAGGTTAAGCAATACTGTGCGTCTAATATGCTTTTAGCCATTTCAAAGACGTAAACACATTATAAAAGCTAATTTGCGCTTGAGGTAAAGTGCTCTGTCCCTGGGAGACATAATTGCACGATCTGCAATTATGCCATTATAATCATTGTTATGATCACTGTAAATTGAATTGAAGATGAACACATAGCAAACGTGGCATGGCAGGGCTAAAAATAAAGTCAAATCCCAGTGTTAACCTAAAAATAAACAGTCAAATCCCAGTGTTAACCTATAACCCCAACAAGTGTACAAATGTGACCAAGAGCAGGGGTTTGCTATTGCTTGTTAGACATTTGTAATGCTCATTTACAGTATAGGCCAATATTTTAACAAGTAGGCTACTTTTCTTTTTTTAAACACACTTTTTGCTTACAACTTGTACAACCAAAACTCACACAATTTGATACACATTATCTCTTACGTCATGTGTTCAACATATATCAGATTTATCATATCCAATTGCCCAAACCGCCTTCCAAAATGAGCGGGTCCTGGTAGACAACCCTGCTGGCAGAGATTGTTTTATTGTTATCTAGGTATTGACTAGTATGTACTTAAGGCCTTTTTTTAAATTAGTTTGTAGATCTGCTACAGTAGGCTATTTATTTTAAATAAAGTGGATTTAAAATTCCAGGTATATCGTCAGGTCACTTGACTGTCAAACATGGAGAAGCACTGGTTCTCGCCATTTTTCATACAAGATTTATGTTAAAATGTTTCAAAAATAAATTTGAATTCAAGATTATTTTTTATTAGCCAATCAGATGAAGGTCTATGCCCGAAAGCTTGAGCTTTTGTACAGTTTTGACTGTGCGGAGGCCAAGGCTCCCTTAAATTGTTCATCTTAATTAGCCAATTTACAAGATCACACGGCGTTGTGAGATTAGGCTATTTTTAAATGGCTGATATGGTTAACGTGGTTGAGCTGATTTCCATGCTACATTAACAGATCTTTCCTACAGGGTCCGTGAGGTGAGGGGTTCCAGGGGGGTCCCTGGAGCCCACTTTGAGAACCTCTGCCAAGGCTGATGATGGTGCCGAGGCAGGAGGTCTTTATCTAGTGATCCTCCATTATAGCTGAAGAAGAGCACCAGGGATCAGACACAGAGTTAACACATACAACTAAAACTATCTCCATCCATTAGGTCGGCCTCTCATGCCAATGCACTTTAACATCAGATATACAGTTAATGCCCAGTTGCCCACTGCCTATGGATAATGCATTGCCCTTTGAGGATTATTGAATTGCTTCCCACTGCGATTAGAAATACAACGGAAATAATGAATGATGTTCAGATAAATGTTTCAGCAGTGCGATGTATATTTTATACGTTTATCCGGAGCAGAATGTAATTTGTTCTGATTGCAAAGGCGGCCTCTGCAGAAACAGAACATCTGGGAGGGTTGCTTTATACAATAAAAATGAGCTAGTTATGTATACTGTATTAGAAGTCAGCTGTAGTTGAGCTATACAGTTATGTATAATCTGTACTAAAAGTACATTAGATGTCCTTCTTAGCTCACAAATGTACACAATCAGGAATATTGTCCAAGTAACTTGTGTGCAATTGTGCATTCCCCAGACATATCAGAAACGACCCCTCCCTACCTTCAAAACCACCTGTTTAGAATAGCCTTTCCGAGCGGACTCTGATTCTTGCCGTTTTATGGCTTTTCATTTTTTTTACTTTTTCACTAATAATTATTTTGTTCGCTCCCCTGGCCTCCACACACATGTAACATGTCTTTGAGTACAAAATAACAATATGAATTATTTTGTGTGCAATGCATGCGTTTGTCTGTATGCACATACTGAATTGCGTTTGTGTGCGTGACTTGTTTCCGTAGGCCTATATATGGTAAGTGTTTGTTTGGGTGTGCATATGAGTGGTGGTGTGTGTGCGTGCGTGTGTGCGTGTCAGAGGGGGTCGAGCCACCGAGCTCACACTGGGGCAGCATAGAGGGTCATAACAGAGAGATGCCAGAGGCAAGGTCATGGAGCACTCAGCAAAGACATGCTGAAAATCCATCACCATTTCCCCTGGTAGGGGCAGAGCGACGGAGATGGGGTGTTGGGGGGGAAGGAGAGAGAGAGAGAGAGAGAGAGAGAGAGAGAGAGTTTGGATAAGGCAAACTGTGCAATATGTTCCAGGCAAACCTTCTACTCTTGAGTTTCCATCCAACTGTTTCTGTGTGAGTTATTATCACACTGAATGGAAATGGCAAATTAGGATACAGTTTCATTATCACAAAGGAGCTTTTCACTTGTCGAATTGAAAACAGTTTTTTCTGTGCATGGATAAATTATACAATAAATAGCAGAGGAAACACATTTGTCGAATACAGCAGCAGCTGTCATCTTGCCTAATAGTAATAATTTTTCACAAGCCAGTTTATTTACCCATTTGTTTCCTTCAGTCCAGCCAGTGGAAACACATTGCATTTGTTTTTCGCGATATATAAAAAGGTCACAGAAAATTGTCTTGACAGTGGAAAGATTACTATTGACCATGTCAATAGGAGGCATTGAATGGAACTTTCTCCCAACCATATTGTATGGCAAAGTTAAAAGTATAGCATTTAGATTTGAGCAGGCTTTTCCCTGAGTGTAGTCTTGTAGATAAGTGGTTTGCAAACTTTTTGTGCCAAAGGCACACCAATGAGGAAGTCAAGGCGGAGGAAGTTTATAGCCAAAGTAACCAATCTACAACCTCACAATGTGTTACATTGTGATGCGTTGTTAGCTTGTAGATCAGCTATTTTCTATATTTTTAGAAATTTTGTGAAATGAAACGATATGTTAAAAACCTTCGTTTTATGAATGAAGCATGAGTTCAAGTCCGTTGCTCTCCCCATGTCCCCCATATATGGGGACTAGGTTGGCGGAGGGTGTGTAGAGCCCAGGGTCACATTAGATAAATGACACAGGGGTGAAAAATGGGTTACAAAATTGTTAGTATGTGACGTCAGTGACGTCACATACTAACCATAGCAACCATGCTCGTTTGTTTGGTTGCTAACCATAGCAACAATAATCGTTTTTTTGGTACGAACAAAAACAAAAACAAAAACAAAAAACGCTTTAATGATATGCATAAAGAAAACCAGGTTGAAAGAAGAAAAATCACACCTGTGTGAAGTGAGGGGTACTCTTATCATCATACGTCATCATACAGTACATCATCTCATTCTGGCCAATCACAATTTGCGTCCTTGCTTTTGTCTTCAATGTTTGTGTTCACTTTTGTCTTCAATGTTTGTGTTTACACAAACAAGAACAGCTGGATGGGAACCGTGAGGTTACCAGTTCAATCCCGGGCTCCCCCAGAGATAGTGTTGATGTGTCCTTGAGCAAGACGCTGAACCCCTAATTGTTCCCGATGTGCAGGTTGGTGCCTTGCATGGTTTCCTCCGCCATCGGCGTGTGAATGTGTGAATGTAATGCACAATCTATGTAAAGCGCCTTGAATAAAGGCGCTATATAAATGCATAATTTACCATTCACATTGCCTATATGAAAGGGACTATCCTAGATTCAGGAGAGAGATAGCCTACACTCAACTTGTAATCTGGGACTCAAGCAGAACCTTGTCAGTTGACTGAACTGTCTAGATACAGTCCAATACAGAATCTCTAACAATCTAAGGGACTCCTTCCTTAGACAGAGATTCTCCTGCCGCCACAGATACCGCCTGGAACTTGGTGACACCCTCTGAATTGGGAAATGATAGAAAGCAATGTTTCGTGATAAGTGGATGTAAGTGGAAATGTAATAGGCCTATACCCTCTCTCTGCTGACAGAATACATTGCCAATTCACTGCTGGACTTGAACCTTGTTGTGTAACGGTTGAACCGTTGATCTACAACTACAACTGATATCTGCCAGTATGATAAGCATTCTATAATGTATTGCAATACTGTAAGCATGATGGTATATACAGTAGGTTGTACATTATACTTATTTTTAGTGATAGAATATACAACTCAGTCAGACCAAGTGCCGATGGCTAGGACCAGACTCTACACGTACTCTACAGTAGGTCCATTAGTTTTACTTTATTATAATATTCTTCTTATACTCTTACCTACCCTGTGTTTCACACTTACTGCCGTTGCTGCTAACACCTGCATTTCCCCACAGAGGTCAATAAAGGTTTATCTTATCTTCTGTAGCATAATTGTGTTGTGGCCACGGAGTCATCGTTTAATTGACACAACATTGTAAATGCAGCATAGTAGTAAATGTGCCATGTTGAACACAGTATTTGTCCCTCTCATCTCGTTGATCACAGGATCCCCCCCCCCCCCCCCTCCTCCGAGAACATTATCCGCAAGCTGTAAAATACGTAGATGTTGACACATTTATTTGCCTTTGTTAACCAAGGCCCTTGAGTTTCCGACTTGCATAAAACTTTTTTATTATATGCTAAACTTAACGGCTTCACTTTGAGTCGGGGGACGTGAATGGAAACCGTTTGGGAGTAGACCGAGGAGTGAGACGGGGAGACAATGAGGGAAGATGAGCATTCCATCTTGGGTGGGCAGATGGCACAGACATATGGGCCAGTTAGGGGCAAAATAAATAAATAAACACACACACATAAACACTGTGATGTCTTCTGAGGTCGGGAGTTTTTATCTTGGAGCTTTTGAGGCGTGGGTGCCGTAAAGGAAGACGAGGATTGAAATTCAGGGTATCCTTACTTCTCACAGGTCAACTTCATTAATCCAGACAGGAAATAAAGAAAACCAAAACTGCATGAAAAATCTGGGTTTGTTGTCTTAGTAACATAACAAAAGTTCAGTTTATCTAGTCACTGCACATCTCAGCCATTAGCTGTTTGTCTGTACTTGTGTTCTCATAAACTTGTGAAACGCCATCAATCGCAGCAGAAATACTAATCAAAATTCACATCTAGCCAAGTTCTCGTCGAAATACCCGGATGTGAACTTGGTCCGCCAACCACTTTATAGAGAGAAAGCATCAGGGGTGATGTGTGAACTTTGGACAGCAAAATACCCTAGAATGCATGTTGCACCAACCACAGCAGCAAAAATGTATCAAGATATGGAGCCAACTTGAAAATTTGCCAAGATGTTTTTGGGAAACCTTCCGCTAGCCAGCATGCTTTGCCGGAGGGCGGTCAGCGCTCATGTTACTCCACAAAGATCAGTCGTGAATAGATCCGTCTGCCATATAGCAAGAATTCCTAACAGCAGCAACACAGTTACACAGTCGAGGTAGGTACTGCAATATCATAAATAAATTCCTCACAAAAACAATTACAGGTAGACTGGTACTGTGCCTGAAGAAATAGACTGTAGTGTAGTGTGCTTGCTCACGTAATCCGTTGACTTTCAGTATAAAATCTTAAAGTTTTAAAAAGCTTAGCATTTTGAATATGGTTCTAAATGTCCCTGTTAATATTCCTGAAGACGCCAACCCTATTAATAATTAACCGCCAGCATTAATTAATCCCTCGATAGCGTACTGCCAAGGTTTTATCGCGCGTAACACTTACTTTGAAGAGCCAAATATCCGTAACCGAATATATACAATGACAAACTGCTATGTGTGGTCTCATGCCCGGATGTTGTGTCGGTCGGTGGTGGAAAAAGGCGACCGCGAGTGTCAGCCCGCCTGCTACAGCCCGTTGAAAACCCTTGTATTCACCAGAAACAGCCCCTCAATGTCGTTTCTGAGATACAGAGCTGTGAATGGTGGGCTTAGACTGGAAGTGGATGCGCACGCATGTTCAAAATGGCCGCGGCCACAGTGTCCCACTGTGTTGATGCGTGTAGCAACATCAGCTAGCATTACGATCGTATCAAAAATGGATTAAAGAATGGAAGCGCTCAAACCCGAGAATCTCGGGTTTAGCGGGCTAGTTTATTAATTTACACCCTCGTGTTCCTCATTTGCGGCGGGCAGACGGTTACAGTTTGAATAAAGCTTCTTCTAGACTAAGTCTAGAAGTTTTCTGGAAAATAATACATTAAATACATAATACATTTAATGTAGGCCTACTGTATAGTGGAAACATCATGAGTGAGCGAGCCCACTAATAAATATATTTTAAACAGATTTCCGCTTCTCATCATTGCCCGTTGTCAGAGAAGTTGATGATCAGTCTATGATGAGATGACAGTACTACGATGGCAGTAGTTTGAAGAGAAGTTGATGATCAGTCTATGATGAGATGACAGTACTACGATGGCAGTAGCATGACGTTAGCATGACGTTAGCACAGCACTGTCTGCCTACTCTATAGACATCTGTGTTATCAGCTTGTATAGATCCTCAGTACCTGATGTCAGAGTATGCAATATCCAGGCCATGCAATGCACCTGAGTGTGCCTGATCGATGCATCAACGTAGCACTGGGCAAGCTTTTAACACTTGTTTTGCTTATAAATTCAAGTTGTGTGTCTTAATATCTTTCTTATTTTTTTCCCTTACCGTCCTTAAAAATTGTGAAACTGTGAAAATCACTTGGCCGCGCTCTGCCTTTTGTACTGTGCTGGTGTCCATTCCATGTTACTATCTATACACTGTATATCCTCACCTCCACCTCCCATCTGCCTGGCCCCCACCTCAAAGCCCATGGCTCAGTCAGAGTGACAGCCAGGTTGAGAGAGGTGAGATCCCCCAGCAAACAAACGGCTGCTTTGTACAACATGTTCTTTTCCAGTATGTCTGTGTGCTTCCACCCTGCTCCAGTCAAAATCTACTGTGTGCAACACATAAAAAACATTGCACGTGCGTGCGTGTCACCCACAACAGTGAGTGTGCCTGCAAACGTGGCTTGCTGCTGGTTGTTGTTACCCAATTCCTGGCAACAACATTTGGATGTGGTCCACAGTGCTTCTTGTTTGACAGTTCTTGGGTGATAGACATCACCCCCTATCTCACTACTTTATATTCCGCTTGGCTCTCCGCCGTTGTAATGTTTGGAAATTTAATTTGATTGCTGTAGTAATCTGCTGGCAAGCTAATTGACTTTGCCAAGCTTTTCTTTGCTTGATGGAAAGGTTTAGTTTGATAAGTTACAATCTCGTATGCTCTTTCCCAATGCAAACCTGCACTCATTACTAGCTTGGGCCACAGGGGACTTATCTGCGGTATTTAAATAAACGGACTAGCGAGCCCTCGGCGGGAAAGCCGAGGAGAACCAAGCGAGCGCATTTCTCTATCAGTCCTTCTTTATGACCAATAGAATTAAAATGGATATTGGTATCTGGTATTCAAATGCAGTAGTAGGGGATTATGGACTTGGAAGGAAAGTTGGAGATAATCGCCTAGTTCACCGACTTTTAAGCCCAGAAGTTGAATTGGACATCACTGTGCTATCGACAAAACGTCTGATCAGTATGTGGGTTAATGGCTATACCACCACCGCAGGGCTAAGCCGCTGTGCATTGTTTTAAACGTATCTATCACACAGTTGATGGTCCACTATAAGTCAGGAATATCAATGAGTCTGGCCTACATATATAGACAAATGGGAGGACGGCCATTCGGTAGATGGCGAGGCATTAGGCTGCAGAATGCACAAGCACTTAGCGATTCGTTAAGACAACACAGGATGTGCAAACGGAAATGGTCTGACTCTGTAAAGTGAAGCAGGAAGAGTAAAAAAAGAAGAAAATAACAGAAATAAAAGGAATATGCTTCTCTGCTCCTGAGTGCTTAATTAAGAAACAGTGAGAGAAGAGCATTTGTTATCAATGAGTAATTCAATTAACACTGAGACGAGGCACTTCATTACTTCGTTAGTTTTCAGTTCATAAATTCAACAAATAATAAGGTACTTGTCCACGAGCACACAGATTCAAACACAAGAAATATATACATACACTATGTGCACACAGTCAACACATGCATGGCCAACAATAAGTGTCACTTTTGTGCGCCCGCGCACGCACGCACGCACACACCTCTACATGTATAAATGTGTCTATATATTATATAATCACACCTAGTGTATCATAGGCTACATACACACGCATACACACTCCGCACAACCACATGGAAACGTGTCAGAATCATTCAAAGTGACTTACGGGTTCCCATAATCCCAGACTACACACCGAGGATCCGATGTTCCCTGCAAGATAAGGAAAGGGAAGACGAGAGAGAGAGAGAGAGAGAGAGAGAGAGAGAGAAATAGAAAGAGAGAGAGAGAAGAGGGGAAAAGAGAAGATAAACGGTTATTGTCGGCTGAGAGGATGAGTGGGGGAGCGGGACGCTGAGGAGACAGAATAGCTCACTGCCAGAGGAGAAAGACTGATGCTGCATGGGTGACAGAGAGAGGTAAACAGACAATGAAAGAGAGCGATTGAGACAGAGGGTAGGTGTGTGCGGAGGGGGGGTGGGGGGTGCGGGAGAGGGATTGGAACGAGGTAAGCATGAGGAAAGAGTCATTGCCTTGCAGGTCTGAGGAGCAAACAGCGACCGCTTGAAGGGGGAGAAAGAGAAGGTGTGAGAGAAAGTATAAAGAGAGAGAGGAAAGCAAGATACTGTAAAACAAAAAAATTTACTCAAGCCACCAGCCCTACGACATCACACAAAAAACCCTTGCCATGTACGGCTGGATATTGACAAAATTGCACTATTGTTTTTTTGTTTCTCTTTTTTTTCTTTACCCATTACCTCGATATGGATAAAGTGACCATATTATAGGGATGACTATAGGTGCTTTCAGAACATAATATTGATATCAAATCTATAATATATTGCCTAGCTCTAACCTCTAGAGACGAGCTCACTCACTGTTAATCGAGCCACTCCTGGGCCGTTTAACTGTGGCTCAGTCGTTCATCTGGTGATCACACCTCATTCACACGTAGTATAGAAGAGGGCTCACAAAGACTCGATCAGTCAGCCGATCACAGGATCAATATTGCCAGAAGACTATATTGGCCTTGTTTCACTGCTGATCAGCAGCGGTCAATTGATCCCATTCGGGGAGTCATGTGTGGCCTTTCTGCCTATAATTATATATAATTGAAAAGCAACTGGATTGTGATCGATTCTGGGCAAAGGCTGCCGGGTTGAGTTTTGGGACTCCCTGTGAGATGTTAATTCCTCGTCACGAGCATTAAAACGCACCTAAATCATTGCTTTTAACCTGTCGTTCCCTTGCAGAGATCAAACTCTTAGTGCAACTGAAACAGTGAGACCAAACATGTGCTCAGCTACAGTGCCAACAAGAGAAGGCATGCCCTACAAACAAGAACCTGTTTCCGGGGTGGTAGAGGACACAGACAAATCAATTAGCCCCCCTTACAAGGAACTGCACTAGCAGGTGCCTTTGAAATGAATATGAATGAAGGAGCTCCCCCTCATGGTACAGGGGATTATAGCAAGTGGCTTGTCTGGGAATATAAAATAATGTGTACAGTAAATGGTTTCACCACAGCCCACGGGAATTTTCTCAGGAAGGATACGTGCAAAAGAGCTAAATGTTTTCCGAATATCCCCATCATTTCAAATAATCAGCGAAGGAGTAAGGACAAGGAATGATTCGCCTTCACATCTGCACTCCTGGATTTGATCCAAAACATTAAAATCCTCAGGGTTGATTTATCCATTTGTAACTGAGTGTGTACTAATGCTTCATTAAAAACCCTGATAGGGTTGCATATAAAGACCCGCCCCTGCCTGTCTGTACTGTGTGCACACACTGTCCAGGGTGCTGCTGCCGTGTAAAAAAGTTGTAAAAAGAATTAGGTTTGATTAATTTAATATGGGAGTATGGGAGCTTGCTTTTTGTAAATGTCTTTTGGTCAGGCACAATCATATATCATAATGTAACCATTAGTTTTCATTGGTAGGATTAGTTAGTGTTTGTGTTGCAGTGTCACCAGACTTTCCACCTCGGACGACAGTCTGGACTGTCTGGTAACCACGGAGCAAAGAGACAAAGCGGGGGCGGGTCTTTACGCAACCCTATCGGGGTTTTGATAAGGACCCATTTGGTTACATTTGCACACTCCGAGTTGAATGAACACTCAGGATTTTACTGTGGTGTAGACAAAGTCACCCCTCCCTGGGTCCTCAATATCTGCGAGGAGCACTGTTGATCTCTCAGAAACGGATAGGCTAAGCACAACCTTCTCTTCCGTTGCCAGTCCCGGCCTGAACCAACCGTTTTCATCCATACTCTCATCAGACGAGAGGATCCGGTTAAAGCTCCAACACAGGCGAACAACGAGGGAGGAGAGGACAGGAGGCTGTGATGATGATGATCATGACATTTATACACCCTTGGCAGGATAATCGGGAGGCTGGTGGGCACGAGACTGATGGATGACAGCGTTTTATTCCGTCGCCCACGCACGGCGGCGACAGGCAGGCACGGGCCAACATTAGACATTGCCGGCCTGCGAGTTAGCGGCCCCGCCTGCTATGCGGCGGAGGCTCCGTTAGCGTTCGGATCATCAATCAGGCGAGGTGCGGCGCCCAGTTCACACCGCCGCATGCATGCATGCAGCAGCGGGCTCCATCAGGAGTGACACCGCGAGCACTCCCATAGTGTCTGTCTCCTCTTTAAGCTGTGACAACGGCACATAATGACGCTGTCTGCTCGCTCACAGAGAGCGACAGCTCCGGATATAATAACTGCACTTATGGACGGTAATAACGGGGTGTATCTTTACAGCTCAGTTATTCTCCGCCTCAAAAGAGGAGGATTGTCTTCTCTGCTTCAAAAGGCCAGGAACATTGGAGCCATTTTGGCAAAAATGCTTAAACGCTTAAACCCTATACTTCCCACGGTCATGAACTTCCTGGAACTATTTTTGAAAAAAATAGAATCCAGTTCTGGAAAACGTTTATCAAGGGTCCTGGAAAAATAGTTGGCTACGCATTGTTTTTGGCTATTGATTTAGCTTTTTCCAAAACATGTTTAACATTACACGAAATATGTAACGTAAGTCGTTGACATGATTGCAGCCTAATGTGTACCAGTATGTGACAAAAATAACCGATCTACAAGCTCACAATGTGCTGCAGCGTGATCCGATGCCCTAGCCTAGCCCCTAGGATAGGTGGTGTATAGCAAAACATTTGGAACTAAATTTGGAATAGAATAGCATTTAATATTCTATGCTTTATATTGTTGCTACACTGCCTGTCTTTGGGCATTGCTCATTATTGCGCTGAATAATTGTTATATAGGCCTGGAAATTGGGTTAAATATTCTGGAAAAGTTTTTGAAATTCATTGGTAAAAATGTGTCGGAACCAGGGAGCAGTTTGGGTTGGCGCCCCAGCCTGTGTCTTCCGTGAGGAAGAAGCCCAACAAACCCACGGTGAGGCCTTTAGGAGGGCCATTCAAGCCACAAGCAGAGCCTGCAGCACCACCATGCAGAACCATTGCGGCTCGAGAATCCACCACTCCTGAATGACTTGCTTGGTGCTGGGAGACTGGTGCAACGCACAGGTCCAGGACCTGGTGAGAGCAGGAATGGACCTGGTGAGACGTAGGAGGGGCCCGGACAGGAGTCAACCCACAGAGCCTAGTCAGTCTACGTGCCAGTTCCTCTCACTCCGGCAGAGTAGTTCCGGAGCATCGGATTGTGTGGCCCTGGTCTTTCCCTAATGAGACGAGGGTAGCTCCCAGGTGCATCCACGCAATGTATTTTAGTTTTTTTCTTCCTGCATCAGAGACGACATTTTGTATCGCTCTTCTGAGAGGGAATCCCTGCTTTTCCACCAGGGAATATTATTGTTTTTCAATGGAAGTGTAGAGAGAGCGCCTTCAACCACAGCACATGTGATAGTTATATTGCATTAGCATACTCAACCACAACCATACAGAATGGTTTGAATCATGTTTTATTCATTAACCAACTAGTTGTCTCCCAGGGCTCGACACTGTAGTTGGTCCGCTCCTCTTTTTCCAGCTGATCTACAAGCTCAAAGCTCACAGTAGAGCTGCCGTTTTCGCAGAATGTTCTCCCCCCAGAATTCACAGAGGGGTTTACCGTGTGGCTGATTATCATAAGCCGTGCCTGACACCCTAAAGGGGGGGGATGAGCGATGGCTGCAGGGAGAGCGAGAGGGCTCTCGGCATCTGGTCTGCCGGCCCGCTGTAGACAAACGCAGCTTTTCTGCTCCTTATACTCACCACTGCGCACATACACACACACACACACACACACAGACATGCATGCACGCATGTCTACGCACGTGCGCATGTACACGCGTGCACGCACACACGTGATCGATTGCTCTGTGGTACAGTATTGCTCCCACCCGCACGCAGACAGACACTCATGCGCGGCGCTAGCTTGAACACGTCGCCGCTGTCTGGTGGACACCTCGTATCTCCAAGTGTGTCTGTGGGTATTTAATTAAAATTAAATTAAAATGTAGCCAATGAGAGCTTGTGATTAAATAATAACCACATTGGACTGACTGGAACACGGGATCCTCCCCCCCCCCCCCCCCCCCCATTTCTTGGAAAGTAACGGTTTCGGACATACAAGGTTTCAAACCCGACAGCTGCGATCTGTGCGCGCACGCGCACACGGGGGGGAGGGGAGGGGGGCTGCTATGGCCATCGGGGAGGTGTACGGCGAGCCTGGAGCAGATGTCCTCTCAGCGAGGACACGACCGAGGTACAGAGACCTCTACGCGCCCTGGCCCTCCGAGGCCCGGCCCGCCGCCGACCACGGCAGCTGTTGCCATGGTGCTGCTTCGGCATCCGGGGCGCTCGCTCGCTTGCTCGCTCACACCGGCCAAGGTCAGCACACCACCCCACGCACGCACGCCGCACCGCCCACTACCACCACCGGGGCTGAAGACCACAAAATTATGGTCTCAGTGGTGCAAAGTAACTACGTACATTCACAGACGTGCTGTACTTCAGTGCACTTCCGAGGTATTTGTACTTTCCGGGAGTATTTCCTAATGTACAGTACTTTTACTTCCACTACACTAAAATATCGGATACAAATGTCGTACTTTTACTACCGCTACATTTATTTGGAAATTTGAGTTACAAGTTACTTTGCAGATTTTTAATATTATTATTACAAAACGTACATTATAACCACTTCAGCCCTATACTGTATAGATTTCAAAAGATTTCTCATACATGAAATGGGTACTTTCGTACTTTTACTCAAGTAAATTAATTCTGGGCTTTTATTGTAGGCCTATATTATATTTCCATATTGCAGTAGGCCTATTGGTAATTCTACTTAAGTAAAACATGTGAGTAGGTTTCCCACCAGGGTCTCTGTGTGCCTCTACACAGAGACCCTGTGTAGGGTCACATGTTCAGCCTCGCTCACCAGGGTCTCTGTGTGCCTCTACACCAGACCTGGGCATTGTACGGCCCGCGGGCCAAATACGGCCCGCCGGCTGACTCTGACCGGCCCGCGAAAGATTACTTGATAATCAGAAAATAAAACGTACTTTCTAATTACCTTATGGGTGGACTAAAACCGCATCGCTTTTATTTTGAAGCCCATGCATTCTCACAGTGCACACAATCTGCACGTCAACTGTGCACGTGAATTGCGTGTGATTGAGAACCTGTCTTCCTTCCTTTACCCCCCTCATATGCGAAAATGTCGGCTTTTTGGATTTATTGTTGACAACAACGTCGGTGAATGCAAATAGCCATGAAGCATGCAGCTCTCCAACACGGTAGGCGCAGGCGCATGCTTTGATTACCAAACTTCCTCGCAGGAGGACAAGTTAAAACTCATTATGCTTCATTGCTTTATTTAACCCACTCTAACGCGCCTCGCCAATAAAGTTAAAATGTTTTAAGATGCTGCATCGTAAGGCGTTGTTGCGCCCAGAATGTGGCATGCTTCTGAAGTTCAGAACGCTTGGGCGATGCGCCGTGAGCTTGTGGATCGTCTGTTTTCGGCACACTCGATCGACACCGTTGTACCACAAAGTAAATCTGGCAGAACGAACGTGCACACATCAACATACAGCGCCTGCCAGGCTGCCAAGTCTCAACAATACCATCACTGGTTGGCTTATTATTGTTTTCAGAACGTTGTTGTTTAATGGTTGTGAGTCAACACTCGCTGATAGTAAGCATGGGTTGTGTAAGTGACACCTCCAGTGTCCTCCGAATGGAACAGAGAGCTACCTCTAATGTTCTCATTGTTAAAAGAAAATGCTAGTATTTACAGGACTTGAAACTTAAACAAAAACATAGTTTTCAACTGGGAAACGAAACGTCTCAAGCCTGCAAGTAGAAAGTAAAAAAATCACACCCATGTGAAGTGAGTGGCGCTCTTATTGTACATCATCATGATGTAAAATAGTCACTGCCTATAATTTGAGTCAAATGTTTCACATTTTGTTTACCATTGCTTTGCAAAACAATGCCATTTACTGCTTTTTATACAGAAATAAAATTGATATTATGCATAATTAAGTTCAGCCTTTTGGCCCGGCCCTCCAAAATATTTTCTGTTTCTCATTTGGCCCCTTGGGAAAAATAATTGCCCACCCCTGCTCTACACAGAGACCCTGTGTAGGGTCACATGTTCAGCCTCGCTCACAGGGTCTCTGTGTGCCTCTACACAGAGACCCTGGGTAGGGTCACATGTTCAGCCTCGCTCTCCACTCGCTCTTCAGCCTTGTTGTCCCGTCAGCTTCAAGGCACGGAGATTAGCAAGACAGCTCAGCAATAATGCAACACAGCCTTGACCGCTCTCACCTTTTCGCAAATAAATAAATTGCAAATGCGTGCCTTTGCGCACGAACACGTGCATGTGTGTGTGTGTGTGTGTGTGTGTGTGTGCGCGCGCGCACGGGCACGTGTGTGCATGTTTAGAGGTTAGGTGTAGGGGTTGAGTTTAGAGTTATACAGTACTATAGTATTACAACTAACGTAGAAATCATTCTATCGGCAGGAATCATTCTACGTTAGTTGTACACCGAAAACAGCAAATCTACCAAGCTCACAACGTGGCATGCTGTGGGCGCTTGTAGATCTGCTATTTTCGGCTTCGTTTAAAGGGATAACGAAAGGTTCAGAATGGCAAAATTACATTCATAAAATCGCTGGCCTAAAATGTTGATGTCCTCACAAGTATAGTGTGTGTGCGTCTCATGCTGCGTATATCCATACTCTTTGCCCTAAACACTCCGTCCTGACCCTGTGGCGTTGCTGTGGGGGCAGAAAAGAGCGCCCCCAGCAGGGAGTGGTATATACGGCAGCCTGTTAACACCAGCGGGAGACAGTGAAATTATCTCCTCGGCTGACACTGGACCCACAAATCACTTCTCCACGGCCAGCCGTGTTAAAGAGACAGAGGCAGAGAGAGAGAGAGAGAGAGATAATGAGGACACATACAGAGACAGAGATGGGGGAAGGTAATAGATAGAGGCAGAATACTGATTTAAAAAAAAAGAATTTAGAAGTAAGTAAGACAAAACATATCGCTGCTGTCCGGAAGAAACCACCTAACTCCAATGCTATTGAACACCCTTTGGGCCTTTGAACCAATGGAAAGTATTAAAACCCATATACTGCCTCCTGCTGGACGCAGAGCCAAACGCAGACTGCCGAGCCGATTTCAATGTAGCACACGCTGGACTGACCTCCTGTCTGGAGCGTCCATCTTTAATGCTAAATAAATAGCGTCAATGCTAGCGAGCTACAATGAAGGCATTCTTGCTCTAGAAAGTGCCAATGTTTCCATCTAAATCACCGGATAATCAGCAAAGACCTCCGAACATCGCACATTTTATCCAAACCATGGAGAGCTCCGTAGATTTCGAGTTATTCAGCTTTTTAGTCAGCCTGTATAATGGGAGGTGGACGGCAGCACGGTTGCGCAATCCGGTCTAGAATCGCTAAAGAAGGAAAGGCCAAGCCAAGAAAATTATAAAAAAAAGAAATCAGCGATCCGGTTTGATATCAGTAATAAAGCGTATCAGACGGAACATTACAGAGAGAGAGAGAGAGAGAGAGAGAGAGAGAGAGAGAGAGAGAGAGAGAGAGAGAGAGAGTGATGAGAGAGAGAAAGAGAGAGAGAGAATGAGAGAGAGAGAGAGACAGAGAGAGAATGAGACAGAGACAGAATGAGACAGAGAGAGAATGAGACAGAGAGAGAATGAGACAGAATGAGAGAGAATGAGAGAGAATGAGACAGAATGAGAGAGAATGAGAGAGAATGAGAAAGAATGAGAGAGAATGAGAAAGAATGACAGACAGACAGACAGACAGACAGACAGACAGACAGACAGACAGACAAGTGCATTGCGAAACAAAAGAGCAGGAAGGGTAGATGAACTGCAGAGACGATAATAATACTGTATCTTCATAATAATATGGCAGATATGGAAAGTGAGCAGGGCCTGAATATGGAGCGGGTGAGTGGCGTGCAGAGAGGAGAGATCAATTGGCGAGGGAGGGTGAATGAATACATAGAGCCTTTGTGATGAAGTCGCCGCGCAATCATTCTGACCCCCAGGTTCTCTGCTTAGCACACATGAGCACATTTCATTTGCAGATCCTGAAAGTTACTCTAGGCCAAAAGAGAGAGTGTGTGCTCGCACGCGCATGTGTGTGTATGTGTGTGTGTGCGTGCGTGCGTGCGTGCGTGAGTGAGAGAGAGAGAGAGAGTATAATCTTCTGTGTTCATTTGGCTCTGAGAGTGTACAGATTGAACCAAATGGACCCACGAGGGTCCATTTTGGTTCCACTTGAACACATCTTGGAGTTTAATTGCAGCCGTGTGTGCGTTCGCACATGTGTGTCTGTGTGTCGTGTCTCCGAGTGAGTGTGCAGACGTGTACATGTTAGCGTAGCGGCTGCGTCTACTCGTGTGTGTGTGCTACAGGCATATAGCGTGCGTGTGTCTGTGTGTGTGCTACAGGCATATAGCATGCGTGTGTCTGTGTGTGTGCTACAGGCATATAGCGCGCGTGTGTCTGCCGTCAATTACAAAACCATAAAATATTCAATGGCATTATTTTTCTCAACAGTGCCCACCTTTTCTTGCGAATGAATGGGTAATGAACCTTTGCATCTTATTGGGGTCACGAGCAAAGCTCCTCATTAAACTATAGTCCTTTGAGCTAGAAGACGCCGCGTGAGACATTTATAATAATACATTCTATTATAATATTAAGTCAATAGGCGTCCTGAGACACCACTAAAATATTAAAGCTCAGAAAGGGCTGCGTTCATTCCAAGAATGCACAGAGCGTTAGCGCTTCATAGCATGCAGTTCATCTCTCTCGTGCTCCGTCTGATCTCGGCAACAGAGGTCGTTTGGGAGAATGGAATTCTTTGGGAACCTTGAATTACATTTCTAGGCCACAGCGTACTCAGAGTGCATGAAGATAAATAGAAACATAAAGTGCGGCTGCAACAGTTAGTCGAATAAATCAATTCAAATATTTAAATGTAATACTTAAAAAAAGAAAATTGCAGGCGCTTCTCATTGAGCTTGTCAGCTTGTAGATCAACTATTATTGCATGGCAAAGTTGAAAATGACAAAGACAATTCGATTATAAAAAGAGGAAATCGGACTGTTTCGGCGTTCGTTCACACATACAGTATGCTTTTTTTAACAATAAAATAATGTGAGATTCTCGATTATTCGCATAATCAGAACACGTACCAATGAAATAATCTCTAAAGATAATCGGTAGTCGTAGCCAGAAAATAAATAAATGGTGCAGAGCTTTGCACAATGTTTGATATGGTGTCATTCATTATTCTTAGTGTATGACATGGGTTCCCAAAGTGGGACCGGGGGACCCCTAGCGGTACTTGAGCGGTACCATTTGTACACTCTTTAAAGTTAAAGTTAAAATAACAGTGGTTTTACAATATACCAGAGATAGAAATGCCATTAAATCGGGGTCCGTAGCCTAATGCGTGTGAAACTGGGGGTCAATGAAATGAATATGTTTCGGAATCACTGCTAATGCCGTAAAAATCCTATCTCATCGGGGTCACTGGCAAATCTCTTCAAATGGGGGTCCGCGGGCTAATAAATGTCGATGTGGGGGTCCTTGACATGAAATAGTTTGGGAACCACTGGTGTATGAGGTACAGTAGAGTGACAGGACTTGTGTATGAGGTACAGTAGTGACAGGACTTACGTTGATCAGCAGAGACAACTCCACCACCACCAGCGGCTCGCTGGGCTGTGGCTCAGGACGCACCGTCACAGTCAGGAGCTTGGAGTTTATCACCGCGGGTGGCCTAAACACACACACGCACGCACACGCACACGCACACGCACACAATAGGACAGAGACGGAAACAGAATATTTATATGCAATATAATACAGAGTTTTGCTTCTTGCTCTTAATGTTACTTTCAGTGTTTGGCTTTTGCGCAGACTGAAATACAGGGGTGGAAATAAAAGAACAAAATGTCTTCAGAAAAAGTATCAATACTG
Source organism: Electrona antarctica (assembly GCF_951216825.1). Classification (NCBI taxonomy): domain Eukaryota; kingdom Metazoa; phylum Chordata; class Actinopteri; order Myctophiformes; family Myctophidae; genus Electrona; species Electrona antarctica. The sequence continues at coordinate 30,142,653 of NC_136796.1, read as the reverse complement.
CAAAGCAGAAATACTCCTGTAAGTCCTGTGTTAAAAATGTCCTTCACAAAGCATTGCACGAGGATGCATAGTCAGTTTATGGATCCATTTTCAAATGGCCAAATTATATAGGGCTTAGTGTGGTTTGCAATAATAATCGAAATCTCCAACATAACAAGTTTTCAGATAATTGTAGTGGAGTACTGAAAAACGGAAATACTCCAGTAAAGTAATACTCCAAAGTGATGCCTCAAAATTATACTTATAAGTACAGTACTCGAGTAGATGTAATTAGTTTCCCCCCCCCCCCATGCGCTGTCCTATCCTGTCCTGTCCTGTGATTAATGACTGCTCACTCACTCTCACTCTTTTTCTGCTGGGATGTACAGGTACACCAGTATCATAATTAGAGGCATGCTTAAGCAGTCAGAGCTAACTACAGCAAATGTTTCACCGCCGATAGATTGCATATTGCCGATTCACAGTAGATTGACTGGTCTGTCTGTCTGTAATGTGAGACTCTGATGCACTATATTTTGCTCACAAAAACACAATGGGGTGCACTCTGCACTGAGCACTTCACACCTAGCATGCTCCCTCTTCCGTCTCACAGCCTTCGAGGGGCTTTGTTTTGGTTTGTACGAAACTAGTGTGCGTTAAGTGCCTGTTCGGGGCATGACCGCCATTAGGAATACATGTCGGTTCAGTGTGTGTCGGCCAGTTGTGTGAAACCGCTCATTCCATCACTTCACACTTGACACAGCAACGCCTTGAGTCCTTAGTTGCAGCATTGCACCCGCCAAGTGTACAGTTGAGCAGTTTAACTGCTTTTGAGATAATGCCATGGATTGGACGGACATACAGATGGAGATTCCTGTTATATATAGATGTACTGTAGTATATCAAAAAAGGAAAGGGGAAAAATATATGTTTGAGTAATGGGACAGAGAAGGAAAGCCAAAGTCAGCCCATAAATCAGAGAGCTTTGGACTTCACTCAGCTGAGTATATAGGGGAGGACCCAGCAGAACAGAGAGACATACTCAGCCAGCGGCAACAGCATTGACCTGGATTACAGGGTCAAGGCTAAGAACAAACAACAATATTGCTGTTACATCAGAACGTTCCTCTGCTTGGATTCATGGTTGGTGAGTGGCGCACCGAAAATGGAAGATCTGCAAGCTCACAACGGGCTGTGGACGCAACACCTGGAGCTTGTAGATACACGGAATGAAAAACATTTCACAGAATATATACCACTTTGAATTAAAACAGTTGTGCATAGGCTCATTAGGCCGAGTATGGTACGAATTAAACTATAGATTTATTTGGGGGATGTGGAGGGAGTGTTGCGCAGTTGTAAGGTGGTGAGGCCACGGTGAGTGGCGCACAGAAAATAGGAGATCTGCAGGCTCAACACGCTGTGGACGTGACACTTAGAGGCTTGTACATATTCTATTTTCGGCGTACTGTCATTCAACATATCTAGAGAACTTTGAATTATAACAATAGAATGGTCCATTATTCCTTTGCATTGTAGTGACTCGTCTCGTGACTCGAGTGGTCTCGGTGGGGGAAGAGACCCGAGACAATTGGTCCGAGACCGAGACAAGACCAAGACAAATGAACGGCGAGACCAAGACGAAGAAGAAAAGCAAAATACGGGGCATGAGGGTGAGAGAGAGAGAGAGAGAGAGAGAGAGAGAGAGAGAGAGAGAGAGAGAGAGAGAGAGGAAGTAAGAGGAAGAAAGGCGAGGAAGATAGGCATGAGGACAAAGGGGGAATTAGGAGTTGTAATGAATGAATGAATTAGGAGTTGTAATGAATGAATGAATTAGGAGTTGTAATGGCACAGAGGCAATAATGGGAGTGAGAAAATGGCACCGGGACAAAGTCTCGAGAATGGAAAAAATGAAAAAAGACAGAGAATAAAGGAGGAAATTGATGTTGACAAAATGGCTGACATGCAGTTGAACAAAATGATGAGATTCGTATTGTTCAAGGTCAGAGTGAAAACAACAAGTGAGTAAATGCATAGTCATGAGGGAAGTACTCACACTGGCGCAGGCAAGATGACTCCCAGTGTCCTGTAAAGAATGGCTCCGATGACATAGTAAATTGTAGCTTCTGACTCATTTTCAGTTTCTGAAAGACAGAAGATACACACAGCCCATCAGATCTAACAGCCCTACCTGGACAAGTTCCATCAGATAATAAGGGCACCTTGAGAGTTAAAGTCATGTTATGCAGTGAAAAGACATGGTAGTAAGGGTGGATTTGAAAGGCAGAATCCACAAATTGACTTTTAAACTAATACAAGAATTTATAAATTAATTAATCTCTGTTGAGGCTTCTAAATAATATATAATATGAAAGCAGTGTTGCTGAAATTGAAATATTGCAGTGTTCAACCTGGCTTGAAAAATGAATCAATCACAAGTTGAAGCAAAACAATAAACCTATTTTATTTACCATCAATGCAAAGTGCAATTATTGTGCTTGACTGTAATTGTATTAAGTTAATATAGGATCAAAGTGATTATAATATAATATAATATAATATAATATAATATAATATAATATAATATAATATAATATAATATAATATAATATAATATAATATAATATAATATAATATAATATAATATACTGTAGTGCCAAGTGAGTTGGACACAATCAAAATCTCCTGTCTCCATAATAAAGTCCTGTTTCACACAGGATTGATTGATTGGTATTTATTTCTGTGTCATGCACTTCATGCGCCGCCTGCTCGGGCTTAGAAGAAACCAAATTTACAGACGCAACGGTGAACAAAACAATAATGACACAATAGACGCTTTGTCTCCTCTCTCAAGCCCTAGAAGTCAACTTTGCCTTAAAAAATAATAAATATATACATAAACAAATGCATACTAAACCACCAAACTATTGAAAGTTACAGATACACTATTTTACGAAATAATATATTTCTCATATCATATATATCGGGTACATGAAATGGGTCTAATTTCTAACCTCTCCCAAGTCTCGTAACAAACCACGTCTTTCTCCCTTCACACATCCAGCAGCTTCAGATCCGTGTCCCCATGGGACACCGGCACTGGTGTGACTGACCTGATATCATCTGGAATTAGCTGCACAGCCTGATACTGCTGAAAACCATGTCCCACTTTGGAAACCAAGATATTACAGACACCGACAAACAAAATGAAACTGGATGGTATCATTGACACTGCAGGCGCTTCTCATTTCATTGTTTATTTGTATTTGACCTGAATGCCTGCAATCTCAAGACCCTCCTTCCTTCTCTCTCCATATTGTTTACTTTTCAACAGCCCCCCCCAAATTCAGGCCTCAGCATCTTCTCATCTCTCCCATCCTTCCGTTATGTGTGTCTCTCTCTCTCTCTCTCTCTCTCTCTCTCTCTCTCTCTCTCTCATAGACAGCCCTCCTCTGTGACTACCTCATTTTTCACTGATGTCGCTCCCCTCTTTCTCACACCCACTAAAAGAGCAGGGGTTCCCAGTGAGAGGTGATGCCCCTGAAAATGTCACTCCGTCTGGAAGAGTGAGCTAGGGGACGGAGGGATGGAGGTGGAGCTGGAGACTGAGAAAAGGAGCGGAAAAGCGAGGAGGGGGTGTGAGGAGAGTGGGTGACTCATCCACAAATCTCCTTGCACCCTGCATGCAATGACTAAGATCTAATAGCGAAAGAAAATTAAAAAAAAGAAAAAAAAGAAAAGAAAAGAAAAGAAAAGAAAAAAGTGAGACCGTAAGGAGTCACAAAAAATAAATAAATGAAAAACACTTCAAACAGCATAAACACAGAGTGTGATGGATCCTAATTGAACGCCATCTTTGGAGGCATGCAAATGAGAAAGCCACTGTATTGTGGGTGAATGGTAAATCAGTTAGAGGACTGGAGGGCCCACTCTCCCCCGCGCGCCACCAACCCACCGAAAAAGTCATTATGTGGGCCTGATTAATACCACAAAAGCACTCAATCACGAAACTTTAATTTTCTACGAACAGAGTTTTGGTCAGCCTACACTTGTTAAAACATCGACATGATTGGTGGTCAGAGCCAGCTAAATCGAAAATCACCAGTCAACAAGTCATGAGCTTTAAATCTGTCATTTGTCAGAAAGAGGCAGAGTCTGAGGAAGTATGAAACCAGGCATTAGCACTTTAATTAGAGATTAACAGCTGCATTCCATAGCCTTAATTACATTTGGTACCTCACCGGATGTGGATACAGCCCCCACTTTACATTGCTATGTTTACGCACATCAGCCACGCTCCTGCCACAACTCACTAGCCACAACAATAGTCGCTTTATTTTGCGTTGCGCCGTCATATTGACATTGCTCCAAAACATTTCTACCATCTTTGCCTAAATTACTCCTCCAACGCCACACAACTCGGAGGGTACGCCATTCACCACGGCCAGCACAAAACACACACATTTCCACTAACCATGTCTTCATAGATCATTCCTTCTCTGCTGTCCACGTCCGTAATCCATTAACCTGCCACTTTAGCCACATACCTCTCTCCCGATTTTTTGTCTACTGCACAGACCACATACAACAACATTAACTACACCACGCAATATGCCACAGCTTCACTTCCAAGCTACATGTATCCGGACCGCAAAAGCAAAACATGACTAAGACTCAACTAATCCATCCACCAAAACCCCACCAATCGACGGCAGCAACATCAAACAAAACCACTCTTTTCCCCACTCCAACCACATTCCTATTTCCCCAATTTTCGTCTCATGCAATTTCCTTCCTCCCAATTGTGACGTGTGGTGCTAGAGGTGAGGGTCGTGAAGCTGCTCCAACTTCTAGTACTGTTACAATTCTCAATGCAGCCATTGTTTCCCTGCTTCATTCTTTTCCTGTTGAGCGCATCGAAGACCTACAGTTTACAAGAGTTTAAGAAACGATTATGTGCAGACTGCAAAGTCATATACAGAGCACAGAAATAGTGGCTGCAATTGGGATTTCTAATTGTAACTGTAGCTGCATCTTGTTTTACTATAATTATTAAAGGTGAATGTCAAAAGAGACATTCAACAGATGAAAGCTCAAATGTTAAGCAAAGGGAACATTGCCGGTGAATGTACCTACTGAGTGTATGTGCAGGTATATAACCTATGACTACAATTTATACTCTTACGCACCGGCTATTTCTGACACTGGACACCAACGTACGACGGAGAATAAATTGGGCATAAGGGAGACGGAGAGGAGAGAGTTTGTCACCGAGACAATAGAGAAACAATCTCTGCCTCTGCTCAGTGAAGCACATCATGAGGCCATCAATCGTCTCTCTCTACACACGAGTGCGTGCGTGCGTGCGTGCGTGCGTGCGTGCGTGCGTGCGTGCGTGCGTGCGTGCGTGCGTGCGTGCGTGCGTGCGTGCGTGCATGCCCGTGAATGTATGTGCACGTTTACTTACGTCTAAGCTGTCCTTCTCATGCAGGATTTCATTACATGTTAAATGAGCCAAACAAGGAGATGGCAATCAACTTGAAGGCCATAACCTCCAGACTGCCAATAAGAACAGGGTGTGTTAGTGGAACTATTAAGTGTCTTCTTCTAAACGGAGTGACCCTCACTTGGCCGGGAGTGTGGGAAGTTACTTACTCAGCATCTTAACCACTTCCATCCTGCATGCTTCAATGACTGGGGTGACAGTGGGTCCCCAGGGTCTACACTTGGTCGCCTCTTTCTTTCCCTCGACACCAAATCTCTTAGCTGCAAATAGCCAATCCAAAAGCTCACAACGCGATGCAGCGTGACGCCTGTGGGCGAAGGTTTGCCTCTATATGACATGCCCAGAATGGGGATGCTGGGGTTCATGTGGTTTCACTGCCAGCATGCTTTGCTTATTAATAGAATCTGATTTACTGCATTTGCGCGCGGGGCTGTGGAACCGCTGAATGCAGCGCAGTGAGCAAATGGCCGTACAAAATCGAAAGGGTTTAATATAACTTGGAGAGTTATTTAACGCTGAGGGCAAAATGTACACTCAGTATTTGACTGCACCGTCCGTCACTGTGACTTGAGGTCGCCTGTCGGTTCATATGCAGCAGTGTTGTTTTTGGCAGCACATTTCTATTTTAGTTTTAGTCATAGTCTCTTGAATAGTTTTCACTTAGTTTTAGTCACATTTTAGTCACCTGGAATGTATTAGTCTAGTCTAGTTTTAGTCGACTAAATGTCATACGATTTTAGTCGACTAAAATCTACAGGTGATTTAGTTGACTAAAATGTGTTTTGGTGGGCCTTGATGCCGTCATAATGGCTGATTTTATACTTGCTGAAAATAGCAGATCTACACGCTCACAATGCATCGCAGCGCAACGCGTTGTGAGCTTGTAGATCTGCTATTTTCAGCATGCAACCAAGTGTAAAATGACTTGTCTTTTACTTATACTGGATCTCTTGTCCACTAGTCCCTTCCTAACATTTTAGTCTAGTTTTTATCTGTTGACAAAATTGTCAACATAATTAGTCATCATAGTGACATCTTAGTTTTCATTTTTCGTCTTGGTTTTAGTCGACGAAAACAACACTGATATGCAGTGACCATTTGTGAACCGAGATAATGCACAACAGGATCAATCAGCGACACACACACACACACACACACACACACACACACACACACACACACACACACACACACACACACACACACACACACACACACACACACACACACACACACACACACACACACACACACACACACACACACACACACACACACACACACACACACACACACACACACACACACACACACACACACACACACACAGAGAGAGAGAAGTGTGCAGCAGCAGGCCAACTGCTACCCCTGGCACCTGAACAGCAGTGGTGGAAAAAGTACTTGTATTTCTTACTTAAGTAAAAGTATCAATAATACTGCAATGAAGAAATACTCTGTTACAAGTACAATAGAAGTCCTGAATTAAAAATTCACTTTTTTTTGTAAAAGTACAAAAGTATTGATATCAAAATGTAGTTAAAATATATATTTTGTGAGCTTGTAGATCGGCTATTTTCAAATGGCCGAAATGTATATAGGGCTGAAGTGGTTAATGTATGTTTTGTAGCCTAATGATAATCAAAATCTACAGTGCTGGGTCACAGCACTAATCCCAATGCCCAGAATCCCAGCATTTCCCTAGAAATGGCTGAAGTCAACAGTGGTGCCCACCCACCAGACCAACCATCCAACCATCCAACCACCATGTAGTCAAGCGACATCGCCAAGGAATCTCGACCATGTCCCAGCAGATCAGTGGTTTTAACGTAACTAAGTTTACGGTTAATCCATTTTCAGTAGTTTTACTCCTATACTCCACTACATCTCAGAGGCAAATATTAACATTTTGAATCCACTACAATTATTTGAAAACGTAGTCGTTACTTTGTAGATTTTGATTATAATTACATACATTACCCACTTCAGCCCTATATACATTTCGGCCCTTTGAAATTAGCCGATCTACTATTTTCAAAAGATTAAAAAACAAACAAAAACTTGTGAAATGGGACATTCTGCACAATGACTATACCTTCAACTTTTGGTGCTTTAATTAAGTACATTTTGATACCAATACTTTTGTACTTTTACTCAAGTAAATTCTTTATTTCCGTCCGAACTTTTACTTGTAAGAGTATTTCTACATTGTGGTATTGATACTATTACTGGGAGTAAAAGTGAGTACTCCATCTCTGCAGCAGATCAGCCTGCTCAGTGCTCACAGCCCATCCAATCAGTTCCTGAAGCAGCCCACATGCCAGCGACACGCCCGGCCGCCGCAGCCTCCAAAACAGTAGTCTCGCGTTTTATTGTTGTAACTGACTGCCGGTGTGCCAAAGACGAATTTCCATTTTATGTCAATTTAATGGACAATAAAGTTTTCTTTATCTTTAGACTGTTGCCTCTCAATTTCCAAATGTTTTCATCATGCAGTCAGGAGCAACGGAAGAGCTGTCATGAATAAAATAAAATAAAATATAAAGAAGAAGTGGAGCCTCTTTGCCACTTCCGTTTCGTCTTTACGCGAAGATTTATCCTAATATAAATAGAAATCATCTAAGCATTATATTGTGTATAGCTTTATTTTAAAATGTATTTTCGTTAACGGAAATGGCAGCTTCCTTACTCGGATTTCGGGAGCTGTAGTTCCAGACTCTATATAGCATTCGGAGATTGTGGAATAGTTGTCTGGCTACACGAGACTACCAAAACAGAGGTGGAGGCTGGAGTCGACTCATCTCCATTCATATTTTTCCACAAATGTTTAGATTTATAATGGATGTCAATGGGGCTCTAATCAGACCCAAATTCGGAGTAATAAAAGGTATGTCATAGACAACGGACATCATACGGGACTGATGCCACAGGCTAGTCTCAAGATCCACTTGGGAGCCATGCCGTTCCTATACGCGGCTCCCGAGATCCACATGATTATATTTCGTTCCGTTCCGCTTGGGGATTTGGGGGATTCTCCGAAGCTTGAGACATGTTTGGGTTAGATGTGTCCTGTTAGTGGTCACTGCCCGGGTGGTTGTGTATCGATCTAATTCTAATCGATGAACACATGATAAATCAGCCATTCCTGTGCACACTCTGGACAGAGCCCCTGTCGTTTCCATTTGCTCTATCTTTCCCAATCTTCAATAAACGTGTTTGTACCATGCACCTGTGTGTCGGAGAAGCCCCAGCTAAGCCACTGCGGTGACAAACAGCCAAATTAGGACAGGTGCACAAACCCAGAATTTTGCCAGTGCGAACATGACAAATTCGATATACAGTAGTGTATAATAAGTCTATTAGAAACTGTCTGCATACACTATGCACATTAGGGAAAAGTAGAGATAATTAACGGCATAACAGCCTGTGTGGACTGTCCCACTTTGACTCTGTTCCAGTAATGATTCCCCAGTGATCACTTGATTTAAACGTTTGCTTCCAACTCAGATTAATTTGCTGTTGTCTTTTCACAATAAGCAACCTCATAATGGCATTATTAGATCAATAACGGCATCTTAACAGTGCATTTTACAATTCATTCACATCCCAATACAAGAACTCTAAAAGAGAAGGCATTCAGCCACAAAACAAGGACAATGTGAGAGGAGAAGAATGAGAACAGTTCAGCCTATAAAGGGATGGGTCTTTTTTCCCAAAAATGTTGACCTTCTTATTCCGAGCACCGAGTGACCCAATGTCAATGTCCGCAATCACAGACTTTGATTCTCATTATAGCTCCATGCAGGTACATGAAAGCTCTCCGATAGACTTTGAGCTATTGTTGCATAAATTCTGGTAAGCTTGCATGGCTGCAGACTGACTGCTGGAGCGTTGCGTTCAAAGTGTTTTAAAAGCAGGGGATAAAAGCACTTAAAAAAAAGCATGCAAGGAGGAGCTGGCAAGACAACCACCAGTTAACAGCTAACAATGTGGTGAAGAACTTTCAAACAAACTGTTAAACCACCCGTCTCCTTGACTTTGCCAACAGCTGTTCGATATTTTGGGACAATTCAGTCCACTGCTTCAGTATTCTTTTAGCTGTTCTCTTCACCCCATTATGAGGACTAACTTTAGAGGCCATCCAGCTCTGACCGCTAATGCACCGTAGCCATTGTGGCTTTAAGCCATAAAAAAATTCAAATCTCACCACTACAGCAACTATAGAGGGGAGCAAATAATGAAAGCCATTTCCACAGAGTGAAGATGTGTAGGTCACTTGCCTCATAAATACACTTTTGTCAAAATCTTGCTTTTGAATCAACTATAGCCTCTCCTCCTCTTTAGAATCCACCATTGTAACTGTTTTCTTTTGCATTCCACTGGGCGGGATTACTGGGAGTAGGAAGGTTGAAAAACGGACATGAAAGGGGAGTGCCATCACGTCAAAACAGGTGGCGGACGCTCGCAAACAACTCATCACCATTAGTACAGGCTGGGAGGGATACTATTGTTTATTTTAGTCCAATATATGGACAACAATCCTTCCTTAATCAGCCTGAAGCTCTAGTTTAAAACATGAACAGCTGCTCTCGCCGTTGTTTTAGAACAAGCATAATCAAATGTAACAAAAGATGCTTTGTCTCCAGTCTCCAGCCAGACTCCTATCCCAGAACTCATGTGAATAGGTTCATCACTGAAGGTGAGACACAATTCTGCCTTGTGTGTGTGGAGAGGTATAGGCAATGGCATCTCTCAGGGACTGGCCGATGTGACAATGGAAGAGAGGGAGACCATTGTTGCAGTTCCATTATGATTTTCCCTACATAACTCGTAGAAATCGACAATGGAAAACAAGATATGTTTAATTTCACTAAATCTCCTTGCAGTTAACTGTCATCGCACTATTATGTATGCTGCATCTCCTATGCACAACTAAATAAATGTAGATGTACCGGTAGTTAAAAATATGCAACATGCTAAATCTTTCCTTTAAAGGCTCCATTTTGTGAGTAGCCTATAGACCTACAGCATGCTCAGTCACAAAACCTGATTTATGTATTATTTTCATATTTACAGGCTAATTTAAGCTCCAACATCAAGGTGAATTGTAGTATTTGAAGATTATGAGAGCTTATGTTATGCTCTTAAAGTAGTAGCTGCGTGATGTATATGGCTTTTAGTCTGACTTTTTACATCTTTCGTACGGCTACGTCCGCCCCCCTCCATCCCCAGCTACGCCTGCGGAGGGCGATAAGTTGGGGAAAGGAGGAGAATAAAAGAGCATATAAAGTTCAACTATGCTTTTTGGTAAGGTGATATAAGGTGACGGGATGTTATGTCTTGACATGGGCCAGACACAGCCCCACGTTCCCTGTCTGAAGGTAAGGTGATATAAGGTGACAGGATGTTATGTCTTGACATGGGCCAGACACAGCCCCACCTTCCCTGTCTGAAGGTAAGGTGAAATAAGGTGACAGGATGTTATGTCTTGACATGGGCCAGACACAGCCCCACCTTCCCTGTCTGAAGGTAAGGTGATATAAGGTGACAGGATGTTATGTCTTGACATGGGCCAGACACAGCCCCGCCTTCCCTGTCTGAAGGTAAGGTGATATAAGGTGACAGGATGTTATGTCTTGACATGGGCCAGACACAGCCCCACCTTCCCTGTCTGAAGGTAAGGTAATATAAGGTGACAGGATGTTATGCCTTGACATGGGCCAGACACAGCCCCACCTTCCCTGTCTGAAGGTAAGGTGATATAAGGTGACAGGATGTTATGTCTTGACATGGGCCAGACACAGCCCCACCTTGTCTGAAGCCTTCTTTTGAACATTAATTGGGACCAGAGGATGGAGACCGAGACAGCTAGCTTTCCTGTCAGCCACCAACCTTTGCGGTGGCAGTAGCCTTCTCTTACTGTAGCTGCTACTCTTTGTGCTTTTGTTTCAAGACTTTTGTAGTAACCATTTAAACCCTATGTACAATGCTGAGCGGGGTCCCCCAAGGGTCGATGCTTTTTTTTTAAAATCTTGTTTACTGTAGCCAACCATCTTTTTTTATATCAATTTACCAGATTTTTGGCTGCTCTTGACGGCAAGACAGCATTACCATAAAGCACTGCAAGTCTAGCAGTGGTTAAAGGCCAAGAGTCAAAGCAACATATTTCTAACCGCTTCCGTGTATGAAATATACTTCTTCACTATAGCACAAAACAAGACTAGCACATTACTCTCTCAGTGCAACAAACAGTGTGACCTTGGATGAAGAGGATGTCGAGTGGGAGCGACGACTGTGTGGGATGAGAAAAGGTGTGGGTATTAGACACATTCATAGACAGGTCCCCTACTCCCATGGTCACAGCCAACGCATTTCCTGTAGGCGGAGACAAGATATCTGCGGGGTACAAACACAGTCAGCTCTTCTACTACATTGAATGGGAAAGTGACTGATGATAGTCTGCTCAAACATTACTCTTTTACCTGCTTTTTACTAATAACTTTATAAAGATGCCCAGAACATCTGGACGGACCTGTGTAGTTTATGGCTGCTCCAACAGTAGTGGAAAGTTTCAACTTTGGAGAGAAACGGGAATGTCAAATACGAGTGCCCGGTCCGAATTTCGTTTCGCATTTAGTAGTGTAAATACGGCAGCGCTCAGCGGCCCAGGTGGCTGCATGGGACGAGGCAGTGAAAGGTCCTGAACCACCAGTGAGTGTTTGAGCAGACAAACATCAGTCACTTTCCAATTCAACGTAGTAGAAGAGCTGACTGTGTAGTGTGTACCCAGCAGATATCTTGTCTCCTCCGACAGGAAATACGTTGGCTGAATGTGTCTATACAGAAGCTATACTGCTGGTGTGGTGGGATGAATAGTAACCAGATAGAAGTAAATACAATGGAATTGTATTCGAATAGAAACACAGAGAGGAAGATAGAAAGGCATTACAAATGCCTATGCTCTTTTTTTTATACCATGACCCCACATCATGAGAGATTTTTTTGGTGACCCCATCAGTCCCTGATCTTTCTCAGATGCCATAATAAATAACTATCATTAGTCAGAGCCAGGCGCTCTCTCTCTCTCTCATAGACAGCTAGTCTCTTGGGAGCCATGACCATGCTGTAAAAGCAATTGTAAACGAAAGCGCCAGTAGCAGCACTGTAGAAAACCTTAAAGTCAAATGCATGTGAAGGCATCATTGTCCCACAGAGAGACATCGCATCTACCAAAGAACATAAAAAAACCCCCACCACCCCTGGGACTCTAAGCCAGGCTATGGACATGTTGTTCCCTTCCAGTTTCCCATACCTTCTGCGGGGGCGGTGAAGACCTCTTTAGGGATGCAGAGCTTGTCCTCCGCAGTCCTCACCCAGTCCTTCATCCCTCGCCGGCCCTTCATGGGGAAGTTGATATCGCTGGAGACCGCAGACACCGGCTCGCGCTGGATGGTTATCACTAGACAAACAGAGATAGTGGCGCAGCTAAAAGAACCAGCCGTAAATAGTGAGCCGAACAAAGAACATTGGCCTGAAGATACGGTCGGTGTGGTGAAAACAAAACAAACAAACAGCAGCAGTTTGATCAGATTGAGGGCCGACGTGGCGGATGAGTGCCATGTGTTGGTGCCGGGCAGTGTTGATTTCGACTACCTTTTTCCACTGACGAAAACTAAACGGAAACTAAATGAAAACTAAGCTATGACAATTTCGTCAACAAATAAAAACTAGACTAAAATGTTAGGTAGGGACTAGTGGTCAAGAGATCCAGTATAAGTCATTTTACAATTAGTTGCATGCAGAAAATAGCCGATCTACAAGCTCACTGTTTTCAGCAAGTGTAAAAACATTACGATGGCATCAAGGCCCGCCAAAATATATTTTGTTCGACTAAAATCAACTGTTGATTTAGTCGACTAAAATCTTATGATATTTAGTCGACTAAAACTAGACTAACACTCCAGGTGACAAAAATGTCACTAAAACTAAATGAAAACAATTCAAGAGACTATTATGACTAAAACTAAAATCAAAATTTGCTGCCAAAACAACACTGGTGCCGGGGATTAGGTGCACTGCCAAGAAATGTTTGAGGGTAGAAGTAAATAAGTAAATCAACAAGGATAGTTCAAAGGGACTGTCCAATAAAACACAGCCTATCCCCAAATTATCATCCCTGTGATTTTTTTAAAGACAGGCGTAACGCTAATGAATTGTTAAGTAATTTAATTACATCTGACAGATTCTATCAAGTGTCTGAGGTTCTAAATACTAATTTCTAATTACTACTCTGGAGTATGATAAAATTAATTAATTTCATACGCTCTCAAGAGTTAAATTATTGTTAAACACCTGCATTACTTCATTTACAAGAATTCTACACAATTAGAGAATGTGGATCCTTTTTTTTTTATCAACGTTTGCCAAACACATGGAATTGTAGACAAAATCTTATACAACGACAACAAAATATTCTTTAGTTTTGGGTCTGAGGCTAAATGTCATCAAATGGTGGTCCGTGGCTCAAATACCAAATAAATAATGGGCCTTGAAATGGAAAGGGTTGTAAACCCCTGCTGTAGATCGTCGGGGCGAGGCGGATACGACAAAGTGTAAATCAGGCTTTGCACGTCATCAGTGTCGGGAGAACCCAGAATAACGTGTCATGAAACGCTCCTGGCAGCGCTACAGGGACATGCCATCCTATAGCCTGCAGGGACACCTTTTCACAGTGTTGATTTTGACAGCAAATTTAGATTTTAGTTTTAGCCATAGTCTCTTGAATAGTTTTCATTTAGTTTTAGTCACATTTTAGTCACCCGGGAATGTTTTAGCGTTAGTCTAGTTTTAGACTAATATCATAAGATTTTAGTCGACTAAATCTACAGTTGATTTAGTCGACTAAAATGTATGAAAATAGCCAAAGTGCCAAATGACTCGTCTTTTACTTATACTGGATTTCTTGTCCACTATAGTCCCTTCCTAACATTTTAGTCTAGCTTTTATTTGTTGACGAACTATATTTAGTCTTAGTTTTAGGCATCATAGCTTAGGTTTCATTTAGTTTCCATTTAGTTTTCGTTAGTGAGAAAACAGGTAGTCGACGGACATTTTTCGTCCAAGATGAAATCAACGCTGCTTTTCAGCGCGTGGGAGTTGAGTGAGTGAGTGAGTGAGTGAGTGAGTGAGTGAGTGAGTGAGTGACACGTACTGAGGTTGTTTGTGACCACCAGGAAACTCTGGAATGGCTTCTGAGCCTCTCCGATGAGGTGGATGAAATCCTCCAGTATCCTCATCAGCAAGGCTGCTCCAGGAGCGACCTGGGAACGGCGGGAGAGAGAGAGAGAGAGAGAGGAGAGAAATGAAAAGTCAATCATGCAGTCAACGTGATCACATTCAGCCATTCAGTCAGTGCTTGATGGACCCCATCGCGTCGCATCAGTGAAATGAAGAATGAACTTAGACCCGGGGGCACATCTGTGTCATCACCTTATAGCTTTTAACCACTTATAACCATTGTTTTAAACTTTAGACATTGAAAAATAGCAGATCTACAGCACCGAGTGCCACGCGTTTACGACTGAAAGACTATGTCACACCAATTTGATCGTCACGCGCGCGCACGCGCGCGCACGCACGCACGCACACACACACAGTCACAGTCACACTCACACACACACACTTACTTGGTGAGCGTCCTCCCATTTCTCCAGATTCTCAATGTCCAACATATGGCTGACTACCTGGAAATATTTCTGAAGAGAGACCAGAGTGAGACATGGTTACAAACAGTACTGTAAGTGCTTGGCAGCAGGGCTTGTACGTTCAATAACACCACTGGACCTGAAACCATTGAACAGACTGTGGTATAGCCATGACCTTCTTTACAAATGTCTCTCTCAAATCCCTGTGTCATGTGCATGTGTGCGTGTGCATTTGCCTACTACTGTATGTCTGTGTGTGTACTTCCATGTTTCAGGATGAGACAGAAGCTGAGAAACAGCTAAAAGACATGCACAACCAACACCTATACTGTACAGTACGTTAAACCGTATACACGTATAAGAATACAAATCTGCACACCATAATTGCTGCTCCCAAATGCAGACCTGGGTCTCAGGAAGAACATGGAAGCGCTCAAAGCGTAAAATTGCATTTGGGAGCAGCAATACCTTCATGTCTCAGCCATGGCATCGATATATATATCTCTTTGCGCATGCTCACGCCAGTGTTGATTTTGTCGACTAAAACCATTACATGATGAAAAATGTTCGTTGACTACCTTTTATTCACTGATGAAAACTAATTGAAAACTAAGCTATGATGACTAAAACTAAGACTAAATATGTTGACAATTTCGTCAACAAATAAAAACCACATTAAAATGTTAGGAAGGGACTAGTGGGCAAGAGATCCAGTATAAGTCATTTTACACTTGGCTGCATGCTGAAAATAGCAAGCTCACAGAGCTTGTAGATCTGCTATTTTCAGCAAGTGTGTAAAATCAGCCATTATAATATGACGGCATCAAGGCCCGCCAAAACACATTTTAGTCGACTAAATCAACTGTAGATTTACAGTAGTCGGCTATTAAAAATCCTGTGATATTTAGTCGACTAAAACTAGACTAACACTAAGACATTCCAGGTGACTAAAATGTGACCAAAACTAAATGAAAACTATTCACAAGACTATGACTAAAAACTAAAATCAAAAGTTGCTAAAATCAACGCTGGCTCACGCGCAGCCTCTTCCCGCAGCGCTCAACTCTACCTGCACGTCGTCGGGCGCTGGGATGTAGGTTGCTCTTTTGAAGGTGTCCGTCACATTTCGCAGAATCTCCGTGGAGAAGAGGAGGTCGCCGCTGTAGTAGCTCCTCCTCTGCAAGAGCTCCAAGAGACTCCGTACGATCTGGGACATGCCCTCCCCGGCTAGGGTCCTCTGACCCTTCGCGAGATGCTCTCGCAACTAGACCCAAAATGCACAGAGAAAAGGGAGAGAGTGAGCGAAGAAAATCAGACCCATCTGAAGTGAGCTGTACTGTACTGTACTAGCCCTCGTTCTTTGCCTGTGTGTGTCTGTGTGTTAGGCTGCGCAACAGTGACACTTGGTGGTGAACAAACGCTATAATGCTATTTTCGTGCTCGGACACAGCCAGGGACACAGGGGCAGGCCCAGGGATCCAGGGACACAGCTACACACGCAGCTGTCTATAAGAGTGGTTGCACAACTCAAAAAGCATAAAAAATATATTTATACATGGGGTCCCTGTCTTACGCCTAATGCTTAAACCTTTTAGCAATTTTTATTTTGAAAAACAAAGAAAATTGTGAAAATAACCGATGTGTCTATATCGACACATTGTGAGCTTGTAGATCGGCTCTTTGAAGAATTGTAACCCACAATGCATTATACGATGTAGCACATCGCTTGTAAATCCGTAGGGGAGGGGGTCTATGTTCATGCGTGTGCGTGTGTGTGTAGGCCGGGCTACATGGGGAATTGGCTCTGCAACGGTACGCTACCACTATAATCAATGGAAAGTACGCAGGTTGTGCGTAAGCTCCTCGCATGAATCTTTTTTTATTTTTTAGTGGTGCAGCCACTCCAAGGAACAGCAATGTCCGTCCGGCCATATGTCTCTCCCCGTGTCTGTATGTCCGTATGTTTTTTTTACCTAAAGACGGAGTGAAATGGTTAAATTTGGGCATTTTATTTTGAAGTTTCAGCTTGAAACTCAGAGCGTCACATCCCTTCAGGCGATGGGACGGTAGCTCTGCTACACGCACACAGCACGCACAACGCATGGAGTGTGTTTGTTTAGAAGTCAGACAGTCGGCCAGCTCTAGCAGTTTTAGCTATGTGGCTTATTTCTAAGTTCTAACCTATAATGTTTTCAGATACATATGTTAGCGTGATGATTAAGTTTAAAACAAGTAATACACTGTCTGGATGTCACCTTGAATGAGATTAAAAACGGAGTGGTTCTGTATTCGAAACCACCTGTGTTTGGACGGACGTGCAGCAATGGGAATCAAACAGGTGAATTTAATCAAGATTCATTAATATGCATGTGAACCTCGACACGTCATCACGCAGCACGTTTTTTGTTCAAATGAAGTAATTCAAAAAATATTATTGACTTTTAATAAAGAAAAAGAAAAATACACCAAAATGAAATGTTCCCATTTTTTGGGCATCCATTGTTAGGTATGTCCATATGATTACCACGGATATGGTCTAAAAGTGTGAAAAACGTATTTTTAATTTCAGTAGGTCTTAAAGTGCTCTATTTTTCTGCGGGGGTAACGCAGCCCCTTCGCCTCGCCTTCAGAGGAAAGAAAACAGTGTTTTAAAACAGGTGAGGGTCATAAACTGGATGCATCACTTTAGAGAGAGAGGGAGAGAGAGAGAGAGAGAGAGAGAGAGAGAGAGAGAGAGAGAGAGAGAGAGAGAGAGAGAGAGAAATCGAGCGAGAGAAAGCGAGCGAGAGAGAGTGAGCGAGCGAGAGAGATGTGCTTGATAACGGTAATCACAGAAAATGAGTTATTGACTCCCGATGCTAATGAAAGGTCAGCATGCGAGCCAATCACGTTGATTGCTGATGTGCTATCATCTCCAAGTCACGCATGAGACCCTGACCCCGGAAATCTCTCACCATCACCACCGTGGAGATGAGATGGTAATCCAAGAGTCCAAGAGAAAATAAATAATCAATAGTCCGCAATGCAAAGCTGTGGACCAGGTAATTAGAGGAGACCAGTGTTTTTCTTTGAGAAAAGTTAAAGGAGGAGAATGATGCTTAACTCATTGAGTACAACCATCGACTCCGGCGCTGCAATTTATCTGCCGCCGGATGCAGGTGGGGTATTTTATTTTGAAGACCCCAAAATTCATCCCAAAATGAACTGGAAGAAAAATCACTCGCGAGCTTGGCAGTGAGTGAGTTCATGGGTAAGTAAGTGTTTCAGTACAAATAGAGCACCGACGTCTGACGTAATTTACACATACAACCTGGGTTGCGGTTTTTCCCCCATTCTGAATTCCCATCTATTGACTTTTCTTATATCACGTCAAATAAGAACTGTGTTCCAAAAATAAACTAATGATCCCGGCTGCATATGGATATGAAGAATCAACTGACTGTGAGAAATCGCAAATGTGAATACTGCCAAATTAGTTACATTTTCGCAAGAAACTGACTATCAAATATGACTGACTGACCATCGTAAACGATACAGAGACACCTCCCCTACAATATCGGCGAGACAGTTTGTTTATTTTTGGACCACGATGCTTATATGAGACGATTTTTTTAAGAAACCCAATGTTATTCCCCATGGAGAAAATACTTCCGGGAAGCAGGGGATGTACTCTATAAACAAACATCTCTCACTAATGAGAGCGAGATCTGATTAAGGAAGGAGTTGAGCATAATCAGCTCAAAATGCACTGATTAAGAGGGAAAACAATATATTTTTGTCCTCGCTATAAACCTCGCCTGGATTAACATCAAAGCCATTATTTTCTCAGGTGCCGGGGGAAGCTCAAATTGTTCTCTCAGCACTGAGGAGGAGCGGAATGAAGTGTTTACATTTCAGGAGTGGAACACATTTCAGGAGTGGAACACATTTCAGGAGTGGAACTTACGGATAAATGTAAATATCTAAAATCAAGTGAGACGCATCTGGCGAAGCTCGGAGGACCCCAGAGAGCAACACCGTTATTGTCCAGCAAACAACGACGACTAGCAGATCCTGCAGGGGGAGAGAGAGAGAGAGAGAGAGAGAGAGAGAGAGAGAGAGAGAGAGAGAGAGAGAGAGAGAGAGAGGTTATTTTTTTTCCCATTTCCTGTATTGAGTGGTGAAAAAAGTACTGAAATGTTTCACTTAACACTCCCAACGCGGATCGCGTATCAATACGTTATCAATTAATCAAACGTCGGGTGCGGATCACGTATCAATACGTTTCAATCACTTTTTTATAGAATACTTTCATTCATCTTTTTACCCACCCGGACAATGAAGAACCATCGCCCTATCATTGCTGCTTACTCCCGCTCACGTGATCAGAAAAAAAAACAAAAAACAAAAACCCCCCTCCCCTCCTGAAAACAGGAGGGCTGGCCGCTTTACGTGTAGAAGCCAGTTGAACGCTGAACGGAACGCTGCCTATTGCCTAAACACATATGCACCAGATCGGCATTGCAATGCATAACATCTGCAACACACATGGACAGATGCATGTTTCCTTCTTCATACTGTAGCGACCAAACGATCCCCGAGCCTACAATACTACGAACTAACCACAGTATCGAGGGGCTGCCACGACAAGACAGTGTTCCGTTGGTGGATCACGTATCGCCATGCAGAGCCGTCATAATCGGAGATCGCTCAGACGTGTGATTGTAACGCTTTTTTATTCATTATAATTGTAGTGATAAGACCGCAATGAACGCGTCGGGGACGTAATCGACCCGGGTGTAATGTATAACGAACTTTTCCGCGACCTAAACCGTGGTGTTGTCATCTGTGGAAGTCATTTTTTCCTTCTCGTCGACATCACAGCCGGGTGACGCTTTTTTTCCCCTCCATCGCCCCCATGCCCATAGCCTGGCTTGGCCAGCCTCATAGCGGGGATTCACTGAAGATTCTTCCCCGGAGGAAACATCAGTGAACCCTCGCTATGAGTCTGGCCGTGCCAGGCTAGCATGCCCAGGCATGTTCCCCTACACTAGCTTGAAAAACAAAATCAGCTGATGACAACGCGTTATACTATAGTTCTGAACCGAACGGTGGAATGGGACTTTTTATAGCCGTACGGATCAAGACTTTTGCTGCCCAATGTGCCCATGACCCCCCCCCCAATGTTACTGCGATCAAAACAATGAAAGCAGTGAGATAGATTAGGCGAGGCGGCAATCATCATCAAAAAGAAAGCATAGTTATGAAGGTTTATAGTCAGACATTGACAGGCAGATATAACAATAAACACAATAAATATGCTATACATCCTATACATCGAATGAAAGCCCTGAATGTGTACTTTTACGAGGAAAATAGTAAACATTGATCCCATGTACAGTTTGTCATAAATTGGATACTGGGTGGATGCACATTGCGCCCACCAGATATAACTGCAGAGAAGACATGGACCCGAACTCAATATTCACAAAATAAGGCCTATAGCGACATATAAATACTATATACCGTATGAAACAGAAGACTCTCTGCTTTCATAAGGAAAAAAATTGTACTGTAATAATAAAAAAATCACACCCCTGTGAAGTGAGCAGTGCAACTCTACTTCTCTACTTATTCACTACAGCTCGCTATATACGGACTGAGGCAGAAAGTCATGTAAACCTTTTATTTACAGTTTGGTCTGTAAACTTCTACTGTAATAATAAAAATCACACCCCTGTGAAGTGAGCGTTGCAACTGTTCTGTACTTATTCACTACAGCTCGCTATATACGGACTGAGACAGAAAGTCATGTAAACCTTTTATTTACAGTTTGGTCTGTAAACTTCTACTGTAATAATAAAAATCACACCCCTGTGAAGTGAGCGGTGCAACTGTTCTCTACAGTTGCACCGCGCAACTATAAAGAACAGTTGCACCGCTCACTTCACAGGGGTGTGATTTTTATTATTACAGTAGAAGTTTACAGACCAAACTGTAAATAAAAGGTTTACATGACTTTCTGTCTCAGTCCGTATATAGCGAGCTGTAGTGAATAAGTAGAGAAGTAGAGTTGCACTGCTCACTTCACAGGGGTGTGATTTTTTTATTATTACAGTACAATTTTTTTCCTTATGAAAGCAGAGAGTCTTCTGTTTCATACGGTATATAGTATTTATATGTCGCTATAGGCCTTATTTTGTGAATATTGAGGAGTTCACGTCCATGTCTTCTCTGAAGTTATCTGGTGGGCACAAGCTGCATTCAATAACCAATTACTGTCTAACTGTAGATGGGATCAATGTTTACTGTTTTCCTCGTAAAAGTACACATTCAGGGCTTTCATTCGGTGTATAGGATGTATAGGATATTTATTGGGTTCAATTTTATATCTGCCTGTCAATGTCTCTGACTTTAAACCATCCATAACTCTGCTCGCTGTTCAAGATAACCACTTCCAGGCAAATGCAGGTGTTGCAAAAAGGTCAATATCTCCAGAATGGAACATGGTAAAATCAAAATGTATTTTTTTAATTGAAGTGGACAAGTTCAGCTTTCTTTTGATGTAGGCGTGTGATTCTCGCTATAAGAGAACATTTTACTGTGGGCCCCCGAACAAGGCCTTTGTGCAATGTTAAACGGCAGCAACATCCAAATAGGCCTGTTGAGATCTTGCAGCAATCAAAGTGTTAAGTAAAGGTATCAATACTACAACATAGAAATACTCTGTTAAGTAAAACATTTACTTGAGTAAAAGTACAAAAGTATTGGCTTCAAAATGTACTTTTCAAAAGCATAAAAATCTTTTGAAAATAGCAGATCTACAATGTGAGCTTGTAAATCGTCAATTTTCAAGTAGCCGAAATGTATATAGGGCTGAAGTGGCTCATGCATGTTTTGTAATAATAATCAACATCTACAAAGTAACTAGTAAAAGTACTGGAAATTGGAAATACTCAAGTAAAAATAAATACCTCAAAATTGTACTGAAGTACACTACTTAAGTAAATGTACGGTAGTTCGTTACTTTCCACCATTGCTTTTTTGACATACAAGGTTCCCACCCGACAGTGAAGTATATATATATCTATTGTCCCGGATACCACAACCATCACATCCCCATGTTGAAAACAAATTGTCACAAGGCAGCTTCTGTGGATTGATTACTTGCTGCTCCATGTTTGACACAAGACACGGAAATGGAAATGTCTATTCTATACATATATGGGTTATGGCAAAAACATGCCTCATGACACGACTGTGTTGTTCACTGAAAATAACTTTCTGGTGAGTGACGCGGTCACGCAAGTCAAAGTCGTACGATTCGTCACACACGTTACCGCAGTGGATTTTGTTCTCCGCATTTGACACATCTCTTGGAGCGGTGAGCCGCAGCCAAGGAGCGGTGAGCTGCAGCCGTGCAGCGCTCGGGAACCCATTAATGCTGAGTGCCAAGCAGGGAGGCATTGGGTCCCATTTTTACAGTATTTGAACCCCGACCTCCCAGTTTCATGGCGGACACACAAGAGTATAAATATAATAAGAGACGTCACCGAGAGGAAACCCTGAGGCGAAAAAGACAGTGGCCGAATTTGGTATTGCAGCTTGAGCCAGCATTATGCATTGCGCACATTCACGTATGGGCCTATAACACATGAACGCGCACAATGATAGTCAACGGCCCAGCGCGTTCACGCCTGGCCCATAAGCAATCCCAGAATGCACCGTTTCCAACCCGGAACAACGCCCCATGCGCTGGCTGAGCAACTCAATGCAAGTGGACGAGAGGAGAAATCCTGTGACGTCTCTATTCATATATACTCTAAGGGCGGACACTCTAACCACAAGGCTACTGTCTGGTTGTCTGTCAAAACAAACGACAAAGATTGTTTTGGCGGATGGGTGTTCAGTCAGACACAATTATCAAGATGACAAGATAACATTTATTGCAATGATATTGCATTGTGTTTGGCGGTACGGCTTTGCACCTGTGACACTACAGAATAGTCTGTACTCTGTATGTAAAATGATTGTTGTTTTTGTTGTGGGCTCGAGTAGCAAGCCCACTGTGTTATCTTCAGTAGTAACCGTACTGACATAATATTAAGCAGCAGGTTTTCAATCAGAATACATATGTTTGCAATCAAGCCTGTTCAGAACGTTCCAAACACTATCTCACGTAGCCAGGAGCAATGTTCTCCAGCTGCTCCTTTAATATGTGCCCCCAGACACACAAGCTCTGCATTTCTAGCTCGCTGTGGTGTTAAACTGACTATACAACTATAAAGCTAATTTAGATGTGAGCTTTTAAAAGCGTTTTAGGATCTCACAAAAAGCTACATAGCCTTGGACAAGATCCAGTCATTGTACAGGAGGTTCAATGCTCGTCTGAAGTCTGAACAACTGGATTCTATGCTACAAAACAGTTTTGAACACGAGGACTGGGAGATGTTGCGGAACGCCTCTGAGAATAGAGTCAATGAGTTCCCAGATACAGCCACTGGATGTATCTGTAAGTGCACGGATGATGTTGTTATAGGGGGATAAAAAGACATTTTGGACATATCCCAACAAGGAAAGTTTGAGCAAGCACTACAAGCACGCAAAGCTGCCTTCAGCTCCGGTGACCTGGAAGACAACCCTCAGAAAGAGCAAGCGGGAATTCAGGGACGGACTGGAAGAGCAGGTTGACAGTGGCGACGCGCGGAGGAGCATGTGGCTGCATAGAGAGCCCCTCTAACTCCCTCCCTGGTGAGCTGAAAAACCATTTTCGCTCGGTTTGAGGTAAACAGCCCCTCAACCAGCTGGAGTTAGCCTCTCCTGCAGTAAACATCCCAGAGGTTAATATGCACAGGGCCTTCGAGCAGGTCCGTTAAGGCTGCAGGCCCTGATGGCAATCCAGACTGTTGTTGTTACCATGGGCTTTGTTGCAGATGTCCACAGTTGTGCCTGCATTCCAAGATAGCATGTGTGGATGGACTGGAGACCCCAGTCACCCTCACCTCAATTGTCAGTAAATGCTCCGAGAGGTTGGCAAGGGACTTCATCTGTTCAATGCTGCCCGCCACACTGTGGCACCCATCACAATTTCCATTTAATCAAAACAGATCTACCGGCAGTCAATACTGCAATATAGAACTACTCCGTTACATGTAAAAGACCAGAATTCAAAATGTACTTGAGTAATAGTACGTACGTATTGGCACCAAAATGTACTTAAAGTACCAAAATGGCAAATGTTTCATTTAAGTAAAAGTATCAATAGTACAACATAAAAATACTCAGTTACAAGTAAAAGTTTCAACATTTACTCGAGTAAAAGTACAAAAGTATTGGCTTCAAAATGTACTTTTCAAATGCATAAAAATCTTTTGAAAATAGCAGATCGACAAGCTTGTAGAAATACCTAAAAATTGCACTTAAGTAAAAGTACTTAGTTACTTTACGCCACTGTTCGTCTGTTCAATGCTGCCTGCCATGCCTGACCCATTACAATTTCCATTGAATCAAAACAGCGACGATTCAAAGCCATGCATGGTTCTTCACAGCTATTTGTCACCCGGAGGGGGGTATAACTGTTGTGTACGAGTGTACCCTTTGTGGCTTGGCTACAGCTCGGAATTCAACACAGGTTCGTCACTAGGTGGTGAGAATGGGCAGCATCACACCAGATCACTGAATCACTGAACCGTGTCCCAATGTCATATAAACTCACATTACACTTTGTTGGCTGTGAAACTATTTGCTGCTGATGATGTGGTGTCTGTCTCACTTGCAGAAGTGTCTGAGGTATCTCTGTCTTAATTCTTAGAGCATACTTTAAGCTTACATTATGCTTACTGTATATTTGATATACTTTGTTCATATTCTTCATACAGATTTTATGTTTTATATCTTTCTTTGTATAATTCTTAAGAAACTAGGACAACATTTTAAAAAATCCACCTGTTCTTGTAACACCTGAAACTCTATATATGTATATATATACATTATATAATATATAATATATTGTGTGTTATATATTGTTATGGTGTGTATATTATATTATATATTATAGTATATATCCCATTATAATGTATATTTACTTTATTATCAATGTTGAAGATTTAATTGTACTGTGGAGCTAGCTATCAATGTAGTAGACGGATCATGAGTTTTGTGTTGTATTGTGTGTTGGATGAATGTTGTATGTGAATGTATGTAATAATATAAAAGAAATAATGTAATGATGATATGTTTTAAGACCCCAGGAAGAATAGCTGCTGTGTCTCACAGCAAGCTAATGGGGATCTAATAAATAAATCAAATCAAATCTGTGATGTGGAAAATTAAGCTGAAGTTGGAGATGTAGAGCCGTTTGTTGAATTGTGCTAATCAAGAGGTAAAGCAGAATCCAACACCCACAATATACGGGGAGCTTACACCATGAGCACTTACCAAAGACTGCCAACAAAAGCGGTTCATTAGTATAAGGCAGGCTCGCCGTAACTTTTAACGAGTTGCAGTATTCCCTCTGCAACAACTGTACCGACTTTGTGCCTGCAGTGCTTGGCAGCAAACACCTGGCGGCTGTTCCAGCTTGGCAGCCAACTGATTAGCTGGTGTTAGTTAGCCAAAAAAGCACTCTATGAACATTCTCAGACCAACGGGGTGACCATATACACAATGAACACATAAATGAATTCAGAAAGGTGTCCTGGCTCTTTCTAATAACGTGCTACTGTATGTGCTCTTTAATAATAATAAATGCAAGGACTTGTCTAGACAGTTTGTCTTTTATTTCTTTTTGGTATTGCAAATTTGATGTCTCGTGTGGTGTAAGAAATAGAACAAAAATGTGATTGTGTCTGAACAGGTCTGATTGTTATAATATATACTGCAAATTAAATCATTAATTGAATAAATACAAATAAACATAACATTTTCAATTTGGAACCGTTTCCTGGACACTTTGGTTGAGGAAACGTAGATGCATGCAGAATGCATAGGCCTAATTATGCAAAATGCTAATGCACAATATGGACACACTCGAGCCAACTGGAATCACTGCAATCTCTCTGCACGACGACGACGCTGTGATCCACAGAAGCATCTCCAGTGCATATGTCGCGTGACGGGGGTGCGTTGCATACTGACCAGTGCATGTGTCGCGTGACGGGGGTGCGTTGCATACTGACCAGTGGTATGTGTCGTGTGACAGGGGTGCGTTGCATACTGACCAGTGCATGTGTCGCGTGATGGGGGTGCGTTGCATACTGACCAGTGGTATGTGTCGCGTGATGGGGGTGCATTGCATACTGACCAGTGCATGTGTCGCGTGACGGGGGTGCGTTGCATACTGACCAGTGGTATGTGTCGTGTGACAGGGGTGCGTTGCATACTGACCAGTGCATGTGCCGCGTGACGGGGGTGCGTTGCATACTGACCAGTGGTATGTGTCGTGTGACAGGGGTGCGTTGCATACTGACCAGTGCATGTGTCGTGTGATGGGGGTGCGTTGCATACTGACCAGTGGTATGTGTCGCGTGACGGGGGTGCGTTGCATACTGACCAGTGGCATGTGTCGCGTGACGGGGGTGCGTTGCATACTGACCAGTGGCATTAGTTGGACATTTGTTGTACACAGTTTCTCCAGCTGAAGCCTTCTTCCACGTCATCAACAGCAGGTACTCGTCCTTGCAGATCTCATGAGGTGCTGCATGGGGGAGATGACAAACACAGAGGGAATGCTCAGCGAGAGGCAAATACAACTAGGCATGTGGGGTCCACGGAGGTCCAGGGGTCCTTCCGGGGGGTTGCAGGGGCGTTCCCAGCTAAATGATCACAGTGGTGGAAAAGTACACTTTTTTTACTTAAGTAAAAGTAGCAATACTGCAATAGAGAAGTATTCCATTAGGCCTACAAGTAAAAGTCCGGAATTCAAAATGTATTTGAGTAAAAGTACAAAAGTATAAAATGTACTTAAAGCTCCAAAAGTAAAAGTACTCATTATTCAGAATGTCCCATTTTAAGTTTTCAAAATGTATAAAAAAAAACTTTTTAAAATAGCAGATCGACAAGCTCACAATGCATTGTGAGTAGATCGGATATTTTCAAATGGCTGAAATGTATATTTCTGAATTATATTTTTGTAATTTTCATAATGTTGCTGATGTCTGAGGTGAGTGGGTCTTTCAGTACCTTCATGATGCTCAGTGACATCATATCATCCCTGTTTTTTTCTACAGGCAGGTGTTTGGGTGAATTTCACCTGTGTTTAGTGATAGTGTGATAGAGAAAAATCCCATACACCTACAATGGATCATTTTATTTTTTTCTCACATGTCCCAGGAATGGGTGGACCAAAGGAGAAGTTCCCAGCTCCATTTATTTATTGAGGAATATGTTTGAAAATACACACGTTTTTCACCGATTTTGCCCCCCTATGATAGTTTGTATCTCTGAGAGTGTACACATGGAACCAAATGGACCCTCCATTTGTACTGTATTCATGCTCAAGAGTAAAATTGAAACAGGGGATTTTACGTGAACACATTCTCGGAAACACACAAAGCACGAACATGAGCCCACGTGCACACAGAGAAAATGCTAGAAACAGAAAACACGTCGACTCAAGATTGAAATTTGAAATCAATGTTCTTTTGCGGCAGCCCCCAATCTTATTCCCAGTACGTACACAGCCCAGTGCTCTGTGTCAGTGTCACTGCCTCAATACAGTATATCTCATTCCCTCTTCATCTTCCTCCTGTCCTCTTCATTCATCTGTGTCCCCCCCCCCCCGGCCCCCACCTCACTTTCATAACCCTGATGAAAAACACAGAGCGTGCCATGCAGCTCTCTAAAGATATTCTGCAGGGGTCAGACAAGTGCAACGCGGAGGGATGGAGAGAGGGGCTCTTTGTCATCTAAACATAATGCTCCTCTGGAAAGCCATGTGGACAGATCCTTGTCTCATGTAGCAGAGGGATGGGGGTAATTCAAAAGCACGGGCAGTGATAGAGGTTCGGCTGCAATGCCCTGGACACTCACAAGCGTGTGCGCGCACACACGCGCGCACACACACGCGCGCGCACACGAGAGAGAGAGCGCAGAGACACACTAAGCATATTCACCAAACATAGCCAGACACACTCACAAGCACACTCATACGTGCGCATGCGCACACACACAGTCAGAGACATCCTTATTAAACCATTCAGTTTGCTGCAGTAGCTGACACACTGACAAATCGCACAAAGCAGGGCTTTGAACAATCCCCCTTTGCCAGGGTAAGAGTGCACGCACGCGCGCACACGCGCACGCGCACACGCACCCGCACACACACACACACACACACACACACACACACACACACACACACACACACACACACACACACACACACACACACGAGGAATGAAGCAAGCAAGAGAAGAGACATAATATTTTGAGAGAACAGAAATAAGGTTTGAGGATGTTAGTGAGAAGCGCAAACAAAGGTACTGCAGTGGACAGAGTATAGGTCTACTCTAGTCTAGTAAATACTCAAGTCAGTACAAATGACGAAGTACACAACTGTGAGCTCTCCCAGTAGCCAATTTTAATATAGGAGGATATTTGAAATTGGGCCTAAAGTGGTTAATTCATCATAATATAAAGAGTCCATTCCTATGAATGTATTGGAGTCAACAGTACACCATTTATATTTAATCTAGCGGGGTGAAAGTCATCAGCTTGCAAAAAAGTTAAAACAAAAACGAATAGGCCTACTGTTAAAAAAAATAGCCTACAGGGTTTAGGTACTCGAGACACACAAGAACTATGGAGGAACAAGCTCTCATCCGTATTGGCTATGTTACAGACAGTGTTGACAGATTTTGTGAGAGAAAAAAAGCAACCAGGTCTATGAAAACAATCCCGAAAGAAGCGACTATACAGTAGGTTACATATGAGCCCTTTAATCATATACATCGGCTATTTGAATACAGACAATCTACAAGCTTGTATATCCACTATTTTCAAAATAATCTTGAAGAAATTATTTTTGAATATTATTGAAACACTCTAACAACACATATCTAGTATGTGGGTCCCTGGCATGAAAAAAATAATCAGATGTGGATCTGCAGACAAATACATGTGGGGGTCCTTGGCATGAAAATGTTCGTGAAACACTGGTTTAAACAACATTACACAGCAAGACATGGCATTATGGTACGTTACATACACACAAGAAAAGCTCTCAATCACATGTTCACAATTCACATATGTGTGCACGCTCACGCATGTTCTCTCTCTCTCTCTCTCTCTATATATATACAGTATGTAATAGTGACAGTATTGTGAAACAGTCAGACACAAAACGGCCCCACACACACCTGACTGGTTGTCTCTCCTTCCCCCTCTGCCCACTAACGCCAGTGCTCCACCGGACACGTTGCGTCTCCGTCGCGTGCGTCAAAAAACGCACCGGTTAAATTTTAATGCACGCGTCGCGTCTCCGTCAACGCAACGCGGGCAGTGGAGCCACCCTTCATTGATTAAAAAGGGAACATTCCCTGACGGAGACGTGACGCTGACGCGCCCGGTGGAGCCCTGGTGTTAGACGGATGTCCCTGGATGAATCAGAGAGAGTCCGATCGAGGCCCGATCAACTTAAGTCATATCATAACTAGTCAGACGTGGCCCCAAATGAGCTTCATTATTTCAACTGGTGAAGACGTCCTGGAAATGACGTAAAGATCATCCCCATATGGGCTGTGGCCATATCTGGCCTAGTCCTGAACGTCACCGGAGTCACCGGAGGACGTCATCATAACGCCATCATGACGCCATTTGGCTTGCTGGGTAAGCTTTGATTAGACAATAAATAACATGTATTGGCGGTGGTATGTTCCCCGACATGATGCAGCAAATGCTGTTATTTTCTGTTTATCTGTTGTAGAGTGCTATATAGTCTTATCAAGAGCTGAGTCAATCCTATATTGATTGCCTGCAGAGCCAGGGGAACAACACTTTCAGCCTTAAATGGCACCGTCAGCGTCGTTTCCGGCTTTAGGCTTATAGGTTTGGTGTTTAAGTTTAGGGTTTAATGTTACAGTGTAAATTAGGCTTAAGGGCCATTCACACACACCAAGCACGATAATACCTACAGTATGTGGATAATTAAGTTAGCGTCTACACTGAAGAATGATGGAGTTATGTAAACAATGCATCAAACACACACTGCACAGTCCAACTGTGTCAGGGCCCACATATGGAGGGAGAGAGATCTCTGACACTGTGGTGCGGAAAGACAGGATATAATTATGGATCATCAGACTAATTATTAGTTGTAAGGAGGTGAGCCTTACAAAATATATGTTCTGATGGGGCAACCTACTAGAGGTGTGTACAGTTGAGCCACAGCTCTCTCTGGTGGACAGACTGACACAAATAGGCTAAGAAAACAGACATTACACAACAGTTTTGAACCATCTCCACTGCTTTGTTTTAGGAGGTGGTGGGCAGTGTTGATTTCGTCGACTAAAACTAACTCGTCGACTACCTTTTTCCACTGACGAAAACTAAATGGACACCAAATTAAAACTAAGCTATGATGACTAAAACTAAGACTAAATATACTGACAATTTCGTCAACAAATAATAAACTAGACTAAAATGTTAGGAAGGGACTAGTGGACAAGAGATCCACTAAAAGTCATTTTACAATTAGTTTCATTCTGAAAATAGACGATTTACAACGCGTCGCGCTGCGACGTGGTGTGAGCTTGTAGATCGGCTATTTTCAGAAAGTGAAAAAAAAAACAGTCATTACGACAGCATCAAGTTCCGCCAAAATACATTTTGTTCGACTAAATCAACTGTAGATTTAATCAACTAAAACATTCCAGGTGACTAAAATGTGACAAACT
Source organism: Electrona antarctica (assembly GCF_951216825.1). Taxonomy (NCBI): domain Eukaryota; kingdom Metazoa; phylum Chordata; class Actinopteri; order Myctophiformes; family Myctophidae; genus Electrona; species Electrona antarctica. The sequence continues at coordinate 30,111,595 of NC_136796.1, read as the reverse complement.
AAATGAAAACTATTTAACAGTTTGACGGCCGCTAATTGTTTAATCCAGTGTTCCACCGCGCGTAAAACGCTATACCCGACATTTGTTTGATGCGTTTAATTCGCCGTTTTAAAATAATTAAAAAGAAACAGCGGATTTATCCGGGACCTGATGACGAGGCCGTCACGTTATGATGACGAAACCGGAAATCAAGTCATCATCTGGGCTGCTAGGGCTTCTGGGAAATTGAGGCCAATGCAAGTGAACGAGAGGGGAGAGACAATCTTGGCTCGCTTTGCTCTTTGTCTGTGACCCGGATCAAGGAAGTGGCTTTTTTGTCGGCTCAATAACCAATGCGGGCAGTGTTTACATCTGGATTTTGGGAAATTGGGTTTGGCTTTTTTTTTTTTTTTTTTGTCTGTTGCTGATTGGAGTGAGCACCTTGTGCCCTTGTGCATCGCAAAATCGGAAAGATGGGAACTTTTAATGGGACCCCTAAGTTGCCCGTCATGATAATTGACCTGAGCAGAGCAGTAGGAGCTCGGACTGGAGCGATCGAATCGAAAGGTGGACACCATCCTGGGGGGACTCGCCACTCAAGACCGGAAAACAACAAGGAGAGACTCAATGCCCTCATTTTCCCTGCAAGGTTTGTTGAGGGCCAGAGACATAAGAGATGAATGAGCCGTTACATTCCCCCCCCCTCTGCAACATTGTCCTCCAGAAGAGAAAAGACAGTGCTGAGGGAGAGCTCCTCCACCACCCCCCCCCCCCCCCCCCCCCCCCCCCCCCCACCCCTATCTTCACGGACACCTGTTGTTGTGACTCTGGACTGGCAGAGGACTGAGTGAGGACGTCTCTATAGCAACTTGTTGCTATCTTCCACCACGAGAATTGACCTTGCATGCATCCCAGAAGAACTCCAGGCTAACTCTCACACACACACATGTGACTAATAAGTCACATACACTCCCACACACACCCGCCTCCCATCCCACCCCCCCCTCTGGCTTTTTTTCCTCCGCAGTTTCTTCCTTGATGGAATGGCTTGGGAGTAGTGCTTTTTTATGCCCATACCACCCCACATCCCCCCTCACCCTGAAATGTGCCTGCACGAACAAGTATTACCAACCTTACTTGAATTGTGATGTGATGTCTTCACCCCCCCCCCCCCCCCCCCCCTGTTTTTGTTTTTCTGAGATGTACGGAGATGAAGTCTTGGCGCCGCATGAAGCTGGCTGCCTGTTGTTGCTGTTGTAACACTTCAATTTCCACTCGGGGATTAATAAAGTATCTATCTATCTATCTATCTATCTATGTCCATTTATGATAAGCAGCTAGCTATATTCTTCAATTAATTTGAATTCAATTAAATGTAATCGAGTGCAATACGTTACGGAAGCAGTGGAGGGGAGGCGCGGCGGAACATCCAGCATTTGTTAATGTTTAGCTCCCACCCACCCGCCCACGCACGCACACACGTCTGGGGGTTATTTCAACCACTTTCAATCTGGCATCTCTATTTTGGGCATGTCATTATACCAAAAGTTCCTCAAAAAGAAGAAAAACAAAAACAAAGAAACGAGAAGAGTTAAAATACAAGATCAACATGCTCACAACGGGTCACGATGCGACATGCGAGCTTGTAAATTAGCTATTTTATAATTATGGTTAACTTAAATTCCTCAAAGGAGCACTGTGCACTCACTCACCAGGACACTTGTTCTCGTTGCAGGCACGGACCTCCTCTCCTGAGCCGTCACAGGGGTAGGTCTGGACCCCCGCGCCCTCACACATCCTGAAACGGCTCTGCCAGCCCTTGTCACACGTCTTGCTGCACAGACTCCAGTGGTTCCAGCTCCCCCAGTTCCCTCCACCTAAAAGCAGGGCCGACAAGGACAAGCAGGAGAGGAGTTGAGCCTCGTTTACACTTTGTGGTATTATGGTGTTGCGTGCTGAAAATAGACAATCTATAGATAGTTCTATACAAGCTCAAAAGCTTTTTTGTAGGTAGGCTATTTTTGTCGCACGTCACCATCATATGATGGAGCATAAATTAAACCAGCTGCGCTAGTGGTTCTCAAACATTTTCTTTTTTCAAATGTTTTACTTTGGCTTTTCTGCCTTTATTGATAATATCAAGTGAAGAGAGACAGGAAAGAGGGGAGAGAGAGAAGGGTAGAGACATTCAGCAAAGGTAGTCATGAACGGGACTCGAACACGCAACGCGCTGTCAGGCCAAAGCCTATGTGGCATGCGCCTGGACCACTTGGCCAGCGGGCGCCCCCTCAAACATATTCATGTCAAAGAACCCCAAATAGATATTTGGCCAGGCCAGACCCCCTCAGGGACCCATTGGGGTCCCCGGACCCCACTTTATGAAGCGGTGAATTAAACTTTATTTTACTTTACTATATAAGTACATTTAATTAATTTAAGTAGTTTTGAGTTGAGGTATTTTTACTTTACTGGAATATTTACCATTTACACTACTTTTACTCAACTCCACTACATCTTTTTGTTTTACTAATCCTCCACACACACACACACACACACACACACACACACACACACACACACACAATTCAAAGGGCTTTATTGGCATGAGAAAACATACGTTTACATTGCCAAAGCAGAAAGCACAATACGACACACACACACACCTGCGTCCGATTACTAATCAAGGCCACGGCCGGTTTAGAAGCAGTGATTGTGGGCAGCGTGCAAGGCACTGCAAGCTTGTCCTAATAATGTCAATACTGTTGCATGCATTTACAAATTATTCACAAATGCACAGACCTTGCAGGCGTAACACATTCTGTTTATTGTAACCTGTGTTAAAGGAGTCAATGGTAATTGTTTGTCACCTGTATCTCCTTCAGTACAGAAAATCCTCTGTGTTAAATGGTGAACTGCTGAACCAGAGCAAGACTAAACCATTCAACTTAAGAATGGGGGTTCCTGGGGGAAGGTGCCAAGTACTGTAGAGGAGGAGGGGTGTTTGACCCTGTTGTCTTTTGATGGTTTGATGTTCCGTAGAATTCAAATCCAAAATGGTGTTTGGTTGAAAGTGGAACATCTATTTAAGTGGTGGTTTGAGGTTTACCATATTTCTGTGTTTGTGGTAGGATCCTCTCCTATATAAGGGAGACTGCAGGTACAGAGAGGCAGAGACACGGTTATGCTGGGGTGGGCAAGATGCTAACAGCCCAGTGAGAGCTGCCAGGGCTATTTAAAAAAATATATTTGTATAGCCTACCGGAGTATTTGACAACTTGAAATGGAACATTCTGCGAGTACTTTTGGTACTTTAAGCCAATACTTTTGTACTTTTACTCAAGATCACAATACAAATCCTAATCATTCTTCCTCCACACTGGGAGAAAAACAGCATCTGAAAGTTTGATGGGGCATTTTTTACACGTGAGTGCAGTTAGAACTTTTCCATTGCATCTTATGAGAGGTGGTGTTCTTCTGCTGCCTTTATGCGCGCGCATGCCGTTTCTTATCAGTGTGACGTCGTCTGATAAGGCGTCTATACACTGGGCTCACTGCTAAAATCTAAAATATCTAAAACCACATATTACACACAAAGACCCCCAGGAAAGTGTTTTAGATAAACGTCATTAAAATGTATTTTTTTGCAAAAGGGGTGAAGTGTCCCTTTAAGGTGGTGGATGAGAGAGGAGGTCGAGTGTTGGAGAAAGAAAAAAAGAAGCGCAAGAAGTGGAACCCAAATCAGGTCAAACAAGAGACCCAGGCCCTGACCAGAACAAAACAGCCTCACAGACCAATACGGGTCACAATTAAGTCACAAAATGCCTATGTGAGAAACATGGAAATCATATTGGACCCAAATACAGGGACACTGTTTGGGGTGCGTGCGTGCGTGCGTGTGTGTGTGTGTGTGTGTGGGGTGTGCGTGCGCATGCGTGTGTGGCAGTTTGCCACATAATACAGTCAGATTGCTATTCCAGCTATCACAGAGTAAACTTTGCATGTAGGCCTACTTTTGTTGCCAACATATTCATCCTGCTGCACACAGGTATATATTCTGTTATTTCTGTATATCTTTGGTTGCTAATTTATTCACCAATTTGCTGAAATGCCACATACTGTATATTCTAAATATTTTATTTTTGTTTTATTGAAAATCTTTCTGCAAAATATACCTATATCCTACCTCCAGTAATCCAGGTAAATGCAAGTCTAAATTGTAAAATGTATACTTATACTGTATATTATATGCTAGTCTATCATCATTCACTACATCAATGTACAGTATGCGGTTCCTGAGTGCATATAGCCTACAGCTACAGAAAGGTAAAGTAAGCTTTAGTGGCCTCAGGGGGCAAGTGGCTTAACGATAGCAGTAAATAATGGAACAATAGACTGCAGACAAGACATAAATACACACAGAAACAGCTGTAGTTGGTGCGCATGTCACTGTCACCGATGTTATTGTCACTTTGTTGTCACTATAGAGCCATTAGAGGAAGTAACAAGAAAGCCAGACAAAAGGGGGGGCACCGTGTCACATCTATTCTACAGAAAATCACAGACCCATTTTGTTTAAAAAAAGCCTTTTATATGGCTGAGAATAAAAGATCTCATGTATCTGTTAGTGTCAACTCTATAGACAAATCCGCGGAGCGCTGCCCTCGGCACAATAATAACTACGGTGCCAATCGGCTCTCATTACCGCCGCTTGACATCACAGTAATGGTTGCCGCTCGGTGGATTTGTCTATAGGGAGGTAAGTCAATTATTAAAGTTGTATGTTAAGTGTGCTAGCCTGGGAGGCCAGGAGATTACCTGAGCTTTCTGTGTGACGGCCCTACGGCACACGCACAGTATTTTTCCAGCATGTTTTTCACACAGAGACTGCTGAACTAACAGATCATAACAGGTGTTAAAACTGACTCAATGCACACAGTATAAACTGTGAAAAACAGTAAAACAGTCCAAACCTGTCAACGTAAAAATGTCCTTCCGTCCTCAAAGCCCAAACCGCACCAATGCAACAAAACAGTTTTAAGGACATGTCACACCAATGCAACTCCTTACAACTGCCATTGGGGATAATGGATTCATGCAACTACTCGCAACGCAACCGTTTGGTTGCAAGGAGTTCCATGGCGAATCATTGGTGTGGATTGGGCCTGTGAAAAACTATATTTTGTTTGCCTTTTTCACACCAAGTTCTCCTACCATCATCCATGACTCAGAGACTGACTATTACAATATAATCTACATACTTGGCTTTGAAACAAGCCATTTGTATAAAAGACAAATAAAAGTGGAGAAAGAACGCAGTCCTGAGGAGACCCTAAGGGAAGACGAGTTTGTACTAGACAGGGAAAAAATGAGCTCAAATGTTCTGTTCTCTGTTTGTCAAACAATCAACCAACAATGTTAAGTAGCCTATGTACAAGGACGTGAGACTGAATACAATTAAGAAGCTGAAGAGAAGTAAATGAATCTTGCATGTTTGTTTTTTCCAGTATACTGTAATGTGTGTGCTGTGAAATGTGCTGTGCCACTGAATTCACACCAACAGCGGTATTCGCACTTCTACATTCGGAGAAAGAGTGTAATTCCATGCACTGTCTATGACAAGGAACGACCTCATTGTAGCAGGAGGTCGAGCCAGCCAAAAATGGTGTGGAAAAACAAAGGAGCAAACAACCCGAAGCTCACTGTTGTCTGAACTAGGCGTGGAACTAGGTGTGTGGATGTGGAAAACCCTTAGAGGTCACCTTTTGTGCCTAAGGCACACCAATGGGCAAGTCAAAATATCAAGGCACTGGGTTTATAGCAACTGTGTTCATAGCAACAACAACAAAATCACACCCGTGTGAAGTGAGGGGTGCTCTTATCATCATACATCATCTCATTCTCCACCAATGGCACATATCCCACCCAATCACGCCGGCCAATCACAATTTGTGTCTTCAATGTTTGTGTTTTCACACTTTTGTCACTTTTGTTACACAGACACAGACCCTCAAAGCTGGACATACGAGGGTTTAGCGCCCCTCAAAATATACAATCAACAAGCCCACACCGCTTCACAATGAATTGTGAGCTTATAGATCTGTTATTTTCACATTTTTTCCCCAAAGGTATTAAGTCTCATCATGAGAAGCCCTGTTGTAGGCATGTCTTACCACATGAAGGGTTGGTGCATTCTCTGGTCTCCTGATGGGAGCCCTTACAGTCGGCCCAACTGAGCACCGAAGAGCCACACTTCCTCATCTTCTGCTGGGTTCCTTTTCCGCACGTCACACTGCACGTGGACCACGGAGCCCACTCCAACCACTGTCCTTCCACTAGGGGCGGATAGAGAGAGAGAGAGACAGAGGGGTGGATACGCAGGGTAGAGGAACAGACAGGGATGAAGAATTTGAGGTCCAAGGCAGAGAGAGAGACAGTGAAATGAAATGGAAGACATGGCAAAGAAGAGATTTGAAAGAGAGAGGGAACAGAAAACAGAGTCAGCTGCCACGTAACAACAAGGACATATGGGGCATAGACGAGGTCAGAGAACAAAAGTCGCATGTACTGTATGTACCGCAAGTTCCACAACACATTGTGAACTTGTAGAGAGCCACTTTTCGGCGCACGACACTGGCATGCCACAAAGTAGAAATGAAGCAAAAGAGGCTGCAGAGACTGCTAGATTGTCCCATAAATAGCAACAGACCAACACAATTATCACACCATGGACATAACGGTATGTACATTTCAACTTTTCACTCTATTCTGCCGAGCCTGATTAAGATTCCATTCATGCATTGTTGTAAACCAATCCAAGAGTTCAGACAGAGTGCATTCAATTACATTCCCTAACTTTCTTTAATAAAATGTCCCTTACCAATTTGCTCATTGCAATTAAACACTGCATTTCATCATTCGACTATCAAAATCGACTTTGGTGTATATTGGGAGTGTACTGTTGCGGCTGCTACATTTAAAAAGAAAGGAAAAGAAAAACATTATTAAATGCATTTTATTCCAGTAGAAGCAATAGACACAGACGCGTTCAAATACTGAGGGAGGGGGAATAGGCTGCGCCGTTGGTGGTAAATTGACTTGTCAAATGGAATATGCAAACCAAATGCAGAATAGTGGAAGAGAGGCATTGAAAGAGCAAGCCTTTTTGATGTGCAGAATAACCCTTTTGATCTATAATCAAATCAAGTTTTATGCTACTAATGGGTCTCTTTTTCTGTTGACGAACTAACTCGTTTGATATTGTCATTGTTGTAGATGTAGATCAAGGAAGAAATCAAAAACACCCACACACGGCCTTCACTTGCTCAGTGAAGAAATAAAATAAATAATGTTTAATAGCAACATTTCAGTCAATGACCTTATAATATATTCATGCTCATCTGATGATTGTCATTGTAAAATGTTGTAAAGGGAATGATGGGAATTAGAACAGTAATGGAGTTGGTTAGGGGTCAGGATCACATGTGCACATCTTTGGCACAATGGGGTGAAGTTCAATATACACAACTACTATAGGCCTACTGTACCAGTAAGACACCCTGAGGGCGAGAAGCATCCGCCTGGGTCACAGCAGACTGCGGGGCGAGCACTGGCGCTTTGGCATGGGGGGTCAAATCAACATATGGAATGAAGTCTGTACTGGCCATATATGGAGCGTGTCTTTAGTGTACAGGGTTTGATGAGGTCAGATCAACATATGGAATGTCAGAACAGGTCAGCTCCATATATAGAGATCTAAGGGTGGCGGCGGGGGCAGCAGGTGGTGCCAGCTAGCGATGGCGTCCTCCATGAGACTCTGACGGTGGCGCTGTGGATCGTGTACGCTTCCACCTGGGTGACGGCAGACTGCTGGGCGAGTGCTGTCGCTTTGGCATGGGATCAACTTTGACCAAAAAATGTACAATGATATGGCCGGGTTCATGGCCATATATGTCTCCATATATGGAGCGTGTCACAAGGCGTGATGTCACGAGGCGTGATGTCACAACATTCCCATATGGCCTTAATATTGGTGACATCAGGGATCTCCATATATGGGCATAACAGGGATTGTTTGTTTTTTGGTAAGAGCCTATCAGTGATCTGCATGCAGCTCAGTCATGGATCCATTATTATTTCAAAAGATAAAATTCCAACATGTTCCAAGTATTTCATAAATAATACTAAATAAATAAAAAATACTTTCCATAAAAAGCAAGGTTAAGAAGTAGTGAAAATAGCAGATATACAAGCTAGCAATGTGGCGCGAAGCGACACGTTGTGAGCTTGTAGGCAGTGGCGTTTCCAGGAATTACATTTTGGGCAGGCAAGATGTGTTAATTGTCGTCCCCCCGCGCACAATCGTAGCACTAAAGGTTTTCAAAGAGATATACCTGCCAGACGAGTAGGATACAAAGGCTGAAAGGCACGCATTTACGTTCCAATGGGTGATTGAGGGTCGCGCTCTACCGCAACGGCCAATCAGCTGTCCACGAATAGTTCTCAGGTCTTGTTTTTGTCCTCTCTTTTTTCTCATTGTATGGATTTTGGCCAGGCCAGAAATGGATTTGGACAGGCGGACGCCTGTCCTCGCCTTATTGTAGATACGCCACTGCTTGTAGGTACTATACAGTACGAGTTGTGTACTGAACGACTGCACACTCACAGTATAGGGTCGTGTACTGAGTCACTATACAGTAGAGTTGTGTATAGTATAGTATAGTATAGTATAGTATAGTATAGTATAGTATAGTATAGTATAGTATAGTATAGTATAGTATAGTGCTGTACGGTAGGGTTGTGTATTGAAGGATTGTACAGTAGGGCTGTGTATTGTACAGCAGGATTGTGCAGTAGTTTTGTGGCAGGAGAAAAATGGTGATCATTGTGTGACGTTCGGAGGAGACAGCGGAGCTGAGGGGAGATGCAAAATCAAGCAAGACGAGAGCAGTATAGCTATATGCAGATGAGGCATGCTGTACCGAGGAAGAATAACTGGAGATGGGGAGTTGGTATAACGCAACGGAGAGATTCCTCTCCCACTGTGAGACAGACAGGTACGCTTGGCAGCCTGTGTCAAAGTGTGTGCAAGCTCAGAGTAAAGTGCTCGAATTAAGCAATATATTACACAAGAGCATCACTGAAGTGGTAACAGCAGTAAAGCACACGCTTGAGTGTAATATTGTGAATAAGGTCTTTATGCTATTCAACAAAATCTAAACATGTCACACATTTAATGGGGAAAACTCGGGAGTTTGCAAAGTACTAGACATTGACGATTCCAATAGCCTAGTAAAGCAAGTCAGCTAGACTGCTTGTAATGGTGATGAGACATATTTCATTTTTGGAGCACAGCTGAGGTGTGCTTTATCATGATTTAGTCACAGCTAGAGAGCCTTTCTCAACCAATCAATATGCTTGGCCAGAACCACCTGTATAATATGAGCATCTCTCCTCCCAATAATGTATCATAGATACATAATTGTATAGCCTAATGCCAAATGTATGCTCAATCTCCAAAATAGCCGATCTATAAGCTGAGCTCACAACCCACATCTGATACATCTGTGACACGTTTTGAACTTAGATTGTCAAACTGTGGTCAACGACACCATCACATGGCGATGTATAAATTGGGCTTAATACAGTATACTGTGCTGTGCTGTGCTGTGCCTGCTAGGACAGACATACCAAAGGGTATACATATACAAGAGGAAGTGAGAGGAAGTGAGTCTGGAGTAATCAGAAATGCAATGTTCAAACATTGCATTTCTGATGACAATGTGAGATACCATTACAGTGTGTGTGTGTGTGTGTGTGTGTGTGTGTGTGTGCGTGCGTGCGTGCGTGCGTGCGTGGATTTGGACTTTGGATGAATAGCTGCTGCATGCCAACGCAGAAAAAAAGTACCTGCAAGGAATTTTATTACATTTTCATTTAAATTGAATTACAGAGCATTATTATTACGTTATCGGCAGATATTAAACGTCTTGGCTGCTACACCCCTTCTCCGCTAAGTTAAAAAAAACGTTGGCATATAAGAATGATGCTACTCTCTTCTGGCTGTTATCCACCTCCCCTACCTTTATTTAAGTTATAATACCATTAGACGTGATAAGACCACGGTCACTCTTTCAAAACCCAGGACAGGATGCTCTCTTTTCTGCATCAACAACTACTGTAACAACCGGGGTCCTGTTGAGCTATACTGTTGCAGAGCCATGAGGCCCATAGGGCAGGAGCCTCTATCTCCTGTTTCTGTAGCGTGAGGCAGCTTGATGTACAAGTAAACCCCCTGGACATGACGCTAGTATGTCGCAGGGACTTACCCCCAATCCACCCTTTGATGCTGAGTGCCAAGCAGGGAGGCACTGGGTCCCCATATTTCGGAGTCTTTAGTTAGTATGACCTGGCCGGGGATCGAACCCCGACCAAAAACAAACGATAAAGTGTTTGTTCAGTAACAGGGGCCTCCCCATCTCTCTAGCTCTATAATAAACAGAAAATACATTTTCAGGTGGGTTGCCATCAGGAGAGAGTACCCTTTCATTAGCTTAAATGTGTACCCTTTTATCAGTGTTCCCAGTTCGAATTGTGTCTGCTCATTTATTTGCTCACTTCCAATTTCACTTTGTTTATCCTGTATCATCCTAAAAATGGTGTCCCAACTTTAAAATGCATTGTCTGTTTACTGAAGCACAGCAGAGACGGGGAGACCCCTGTTACTGAACAAGCACTAGCAATGATTGCTATCAGAATATAGAGCTATTTAACACTTGTAACAAACAGTTCTTCTAATAAAGCTGCTAGATGTTCAGTAGCCAAGCAGCATACTGTGGTCGGCAGCAACATTCCTGAAGAAGATCCCATTGATCGAAAACGTTGAACTAAGTGTTGCAGACTCTATTTCTTTCTCTTGTGGGCAGCAAGCCACAACAGCCTGAATAAGGCTTGTATACAGAGCAGTAAGTCAAAGCTCTGTATAGTGTCATTATCAACGTCAACAACTCAGACTCCAGCAAACACAATCTTCATTACTAAAACCGTTAAGGGAAGTGAACACAAGGCTAAAATGTTAAGCAACAAGGGCAACTGTGACTATCATTAAAACAAACATTTGTACAGCATAATTACAGTGTAATATACTGCATGGAGGCGTGTGTTATTTACGTAACAGTTGTGAAGTAGCACGACCGCCAACAACCCCGCACCCCCCCTCCGCCACCCACTCGCCGCAATTTGTCATTTCTGCAACCCGTCTGCAATTAAGCCGGTGCCATTTAGCCCAAACATAAGCCCTGCGTGTGGATGTGTTTGTATTTGTGGGTCACGTGGTCGCCCGGGTTTCACAGAACTCGGAGCAGTCACCATGTTTGCTGGCTCGCTCCAGCCAGCTCTCTGCCTACACATGCAATCCTCCGCGAGTATATACTTGACATCAGCAATAAAACAACCCAGATATGATCCCATCATTTATGCATGGCTGCCGTTCGCCTCCTTCCCTCACTTCTTATTGATGTGTCTTATTTGAAGCAAAGCCTGTCATATTAACATTTACGACACCTCCCACACACTGTGTACGCGCGTGTGTGTGTGTGTGTGTGTGCGTATGGGTGCCATGCATTCCTCTACACATGTAGGAGCTGGTGGGAAGGTGAAAGAATTAATTCAACAGTGATAGAGTTTAATTCTAATGAATTCAAATTTGTCAAAAAGAAGATGAAAGAGGGAGGATAAGAGGGAAAATGGAGAACTATATATAGCAAACTGTATCATATCAACCGCTTTATAGGCACGCACGGCAGCTGTGTGTGTACATAACAACTATAATGTAGTGCGTGGTGACACCCCCCACACACACACACACACGCAGACATTTGCATATTACACACACACCATCACCATCAAAGCTGTAAGCATGTGACTCCTCTGTCATGAGGTCTGTGCTGGTGTTCCTCATTTCAAAGGACCATTGCCTTTGAACTCCCAAAAGCACTGCCTGCCAATGAGCTGCGATAGATTCACTCTCAAATGCATGCATGCACACACACACACCATGCACGCAAGAAAGATCGCATACACACACACACAACGCACGCACGCACGCACACACACACACACACACACACACACACACACACACACACACACACACACACACACACACACACACACACACACACACACACACACACACACACACACACACACACACACACACACACACACACACACACACACACACACACACACACACACTTCTTTTATAAGCTGCACTCCCAAACCCATACAGTTCCTCTCGCTTCATCGCTGCTCCCAAAACAGAATGGCTGAAGAATCCCAGAGGGCAGAGGGAGAAGAGAAATGTCTCTCTTTTATTTGAACTGATAAAAGATATGCAGTCTGGTCTGGTTACAGGTAGTGTGTGTGTGTGTGTGTGTGTGTGTGTGTGTGCGTGCGTGCGTGCGTGCGTGCATGCGTGCGTGCGTGCGTGCGTGCGTGCATGTGCGTGCATGCGTGTGCGTGTGTGTGTGTGTGTGTGTGTGTGTGTGTGTGTGTGTGTGTGTTTGTGTGTTCAGTGCATCATGCAAAATGAAAGCGTGGAAATTGACTCATAAAACAACTTGGCTACTATTTATGATTATGTCTTAAATTCGATATGAACCCATATGCTATTGTGAAGCGGGGCAACAGAGAATTCACCTTCTACGAAGACGACATTCTATTTCTGTCAGGTCTTTTTTTATTTTCATAAATCTTTCATTGAGAGTATTCTGAGCTTTTCTTTTATCTGCTGGTTTCAAAGCCTTCATGCGGTAAAAGGTAAAGAGCCTGACAGTGTTGTGAAAAGATTATCAAGTTAAACCATTAGAGCTCAGTTATTTCCGTAAACAACCGAGAGCTGAGAGCATTTCTGGCTTTTCCTGGACATGGTTTTAGCAAGTGAAATGTCTCTGCTGCCATTATTATTACCCGCTTGTAAAAAAAAAAACTAACCGCGCCAGTTGCCATTTCTGCAGCCAAAAGACCACCGGCGGTGCATTGCTAAATAGCTACTTCCCACGGACAATCAGGATCAGACCAGGGAAATGTTTAAATGTCAGGAAGCTTACCCCACCTCAGCCATTTCTCTATGTCCCCCTCCACGTATGCCTGACTGTGGTCAGAGGCATTGTTCAAAAATGTATGTTCATCCCCTTTGCAAGCTGACTTCTAAATGCTCCAATGTATTTATTTCTAGTTTTCTGTTAAGAATGTCAAGATGGTTGTATTCAACATTTAGCTCCTTGGAGTATTGTGATTGTTTGTATGTTGGTGTTGTAGCCTATGTGTTTCTCTGCACACGTGCTGCATGAAACGAATTGTGGCTTCATTGTCTTTTGAATTCAATGTAACCTTCTTAACCCATTTTGGGCGGGAACCCCTTTTGGTGTTAGCATTATGTTATGCTTTAGCTATTAGAAAAATAGCAGATCTACAAGCTCATAGCGCGCCACCGAGTGGCGCGCTACGAGCTTGTAGGTCTGCTATTTTTGAAAAATCGATGAACGACTGACATAGAAACATAGCATTTTCAGAAAACTGTCAGGATGTAGAAGACATTTTTAGAATCTGATCTCAGGTCAAAATGGGTTGAACAGCAGATTAATTGAGAAGGAGATGGATGAAGAAGAGAGCACACGTTAGAAAACAAAATGTCCTAGGACGTACAGTTAGGACGTACAGTTAGGACGTACAGTATAATGCAATGCAATTCATACAAAACTGAATTTGTGAACATATTCTACATACATGAATTTATGAATGCATGAACACTGACACCTATGGTGGGAACTGAGAATATACATAAATACAAATGTAGATCTCTTATGTAATACAGTATATGCACACACACACACACACACACACACACACACACACACACACACACACACACACACACACACACACACACACACACACACACACACACACACACACACACACACACACACACACACACACAGTTAGTATCCATATTCTTCTCCTCTACTTTAACAGAATAAATAAATAAACATAGTAGCCTATATAGTAGCCTATACCACATGCATAACCAAATGCATAATTTCTCCTCTAAAGTCAGAGAAGAATGTTAGGCCATTTGAGAAATTCCTCCCATACAAATGATATTATAAATACATTGAGAATACTGCAGCACGCCACGGTCACCTGTGACTTCATTGTGCAAGCTGCTCTGTGGGAGTGTATATGCAGTCCGTGTCACACAAACCTCCCCCAGGCTTTTCCTCGGAGCCTACTCTGATGAGACCTCATTTTGGCCGCCGTTCGGCCCAATTCCAACTCTAAATGGCATGAACTGATGAAGACATTTTGGGCGGACCGTCTTCTCAGCCAAATTGGAGCGGAGCTGCCAGGTGCACTTGACAGTATAATGGAATGGGGCCACGCACGGCGGCGACTTATTGCTCCTCCTGACAAGGTAGGCCTAACAGGTAATCTCAGCGAGACAATTGGCAGAGTGCTGCACTCTGGCAGAACCACACATGGGTCACGGCAATCCAAATTAAGCCAACCATGGTATCGAAGCCCAGACCTGAATGGCTACGGGTTTTGATGGGGCCCCAGGTCAGCCAGAATGGAAGCACAGACCGTGCGATCAATATGGGAATGGAGTGATAGCGTGACCACGGGTCAAAGGTCAAAGACTTGGTTCATGAAGGGTCTATAGGAAGGCAGTAGTGGGTAAATTAATAATATGGGAGACAGGGTTGTAGTGGATGTGTTTAACGCAAAGGTGAGTGGTAGTTAGAGTCAGTTGCATAACATAACATTGGAATGCATATGCATGGAAAACCATGTATGAGAGATATAAAAATAAATAAATAGATATATGTTTAATTCATAAGAAAGAAATCCAGAGAGAGAGAGAGAGAGAGAGAGAGAGAGAGAGCAAAATAAGAGACAGAATGAGGAGACAGAAAGAAAGAATGTAAATGGGGCATGGTACTAACCAGGACACATGGCTATGTTGCACAGTTTGGTCTGCGTCTTGGGCCCTCCACAAGCTGTGGCCCCGCCTCCTCCGTTCACACACTTCCTGGTTCGAGTCCTGGAGCCCCGCCCACAGGTCACAGAGCACAGACTCCATGACGCCCATTCCTCCCATATCCCATGCACTGCAAACACCCACACACACACACACACACACATGGGGATGAAGAATGAGCATATCCCATTGCAGGCATGCAGCCAAAAGGCTCTGCAAGCGCTTAACTGTAGTCTGGAGGTTTCAGAAGGTGGCATGTAACCGTTTCCTGTTCCCGTTGAGTTCCCAATAGCTTTTGTTTGTTTGGCTGAGTTGAAACACCATGTAAAACCTTCATAATATGTTTGTTCTAATACTGTATGGGACCTCAATGGAAACAAATCCTCAGGATCTTTTGGGGTTATCCTTTTAGACCAAGTGTATGCATTTATGTAAAGTATTCAATCAATAATTGCATCAATCAATTCAATATATGCATGAATGCATGAATGCATGAACGCATCAATCAATCAATCAATCAATCAATCAATCAATCAATCAATCAATCAAACTTAATCTGCAGCCAGGCCAGGCCAATCAAACAAAGCTATGTGAAAATGAACCGGGAAAAGGAAAGGGGGATTCCAACTTGTGTAAAGTGGGATCTGCAGTAACGCAGAGTGTTAGAGAGTTAGAGAATGTCAGAGAAATGAGAAATTAACCAATGAACCACAACATGTCGCAACACGACACATTGAGTTAGATCAGCTTATTTCAACAAAATCATACAATACTTTCAAGTTGTTATTATATAATAATAATAATAATAATAATAATAATAATAATAATAATAATAATAATAATAATAATAATAATAATAATAATAATAATAATAATAAACAAGTAATCATTCACATACTGATGGCATATAGTGTGATACTGTATTACAAGCAAAAAAAAGTTGGAATGGGCAGGTTGGCATTAGAAAATCATGCTGTTAAAAGTCATGACGGGGAAATGAAGGTTATGGTTGTCATGGAAGGTACCATAATGGCTAAAAAAATTCAATGACTCATCACCAAGGCTTCAAAAGACTTCAAACACTAATTAACGCAGCCAGCGAGCATGCCCCGCACCCTTCCTTTCTCTCCCTCCATTACACTTCCCGTCCCACGCTAGAAACACACAAAATAGGACTCAAAATGGCCTGGAATAAATTAGGTCTGGAGAAGTTGCTCAAAGATTCATTGAACACAAATTAAGGGTGTAAATATATTCCACCCGTGTGTTTGAGCAGAGGCACACGTGTGCACACCAACACACATACAATACACAAATGTGGACATACTTACTCACGCTCACGCGCACATGCACACGCACACACACACACACACACACACACACACACACACACACACACACACACACACACACACACACACACACACACACACACACACCTGTACCAATACCAGCTCTGCATCGAGATAACATGTACATGTACACACTTTTCAGTTGCATGTAAAGGAATGGTGATGCAAAGACTTAAGGCCTATTCATAGTTTTCGGTGATGAGGTGACCACCGCTATCACCGAAAACTACAACATGACGTCACTGAGCTGCGGTGAAGAACAAACCACCGCTCTCCTTGGTCTAGAAGCTGGGTTGGTCCAGACATAAAACATAAAACATAAAAACATAACATAAAAAGAAAAAAACAACACACTCGCGAAACAGCTAGAGCAGCGGGAGAATGAGAGAACAAAGGAATGAAATAATAGACTATATAGAATAGGAAAGGAACAGAAAGGACTATAAAGGAATAGAATAGAGGCAGATAGGCAGTAGAGAGAAAGCAGAGGGAAAACAATGGACGAATTTGAGGAATTGTTGCTGGCCATGGAGGTTAGGAGATATGAGCACGGTGATGGACTATGATAGCCGCGTTTTGGTGAAGAGGTGACCTGCACCGAAAAGGTGGCCACCACTTCACCTAACACTGGAGTATGAATAGGCCTGTTAATGCTCAACAAAGGAGGAGAGATAATTCGAGGGGGAAAGGGCCTGAATGGCAGTGTAGTGTCAATTGAGGTCAATGAGGTACTGACAGGAGATGACTATACCACTGGAGGGATGAGAAGTGAATTTGAATGGACCGAGAGAGACTCGGGCAGACTTGGAGAGAATATTTAATGAGAGATTGGGTCCATCGAAGTAGTTATTTGAAAAGCAAAGTGCATAGTGGGGTAGATGAATCTACCAGAATGTCGAACGAGGTGGAGAACGAATGATAGACCTGGAGAGATGAGAGGCACTGAATGCTGGATGACACGATGCAGAGGAAGGGATGGGTAGAGGAGGGATAGGATAAATACTGTATAGGCTATAGCTGAGCGTTTTCGTTTTCTTTTTTCTAATATGCACTATTTCTGGATCCTGAATTCTTCCAACGGAGAGAATACCGCAACAAACCAGACTGGGCTGGGCTCAGTCATATAACTCTATGGGCTCAGTTCACTTTGCAGTTGGGAGATCGAGTATAGACTGGATACTAAAACAGCCATTCTCCGTGCCTATGGTGTGTGCAAAACAATTACCGGATACAGTAGGCGGGCAACGTTGGAGAATTCAATTAAAAAAAAAAAATGAAGCACAATGCAATAAGCAATTACTCAGATGTTTAAGAGAAAAGAAGGAGTTGAAGAAGCTGATCATAATAATGCGGCTAAAGACAACGTTTTGAGACACATGGGGAGGAGGAGGCAGGATAGAGACCCTGCAATGAGAAGTGACGGCAGGACCACCAGAAGCAAGCACAGGTAATACTACTACTACTAATAATAATAATAACTGTGCCAAAATGCAGTTTTCTATGCATTTCGGGGGGGTTTGGGTATAGCAGCGTGGCACTGGTCCGACCACTCATTAGTCTGACTCCGAACCACAACCCTAACCATAACCACACGTTTTGGGGGTTTGACACAACAACAGACCCGAAATTGGAGGGGTTTGACCCGAAATTGACCCGATTCTTGGCGTATCCCTTATTAAAATCTCTGGAAGTTCCGGGAAGAACTTCAAAGCACTTTCCCCCCTGATCCTGCCAGCATAGAGACAGAATATAAATGAACTGAGAGCCGACCAGGGTTGTCAACTACCAGAAATTAAAATAACGGACACCCGGCTGACGACCCTTATCTCTAAGAGAAATAAGTGGGCAGGTGATACAAGTCAATGAGCTGGTTCTCTCTCTAACTTGTGTCTGGGGGTAGTGGCTTCTCACTGTCATTATGATTAGTGCTAGGGACAGGGCTGGTTATTTTTTTCCCTCTACACAACACAACTTGATTTGATTTGATTTTGATTAGATTTTTATTTTAGCACAGTATAGAGCAATACATTAATTAAAGCATACAAATAAAAAAGTGAAAGTGCCAGGAGGAGGCAAGAAGCCCTGAGGGCTTATACGAGGCCTCTACCTATATAAAATACAATACAACATTATAACAAGATATAAATCATTTCCAGTAGCCATGATTGCAGTATATAAACAAAATATATAAAATCTACAACATGATTCAAATTACTTGATAATCCTTAATAGTCCTGTTCGTACTCCTGGTGAGAGCAGGAGAGGACCTGGTGAGACGTAGGAAGTCAACCCACAGTGCCTATAGTCCCTCCACGCACCGGATGGCACGCCCAGTACTGGCAGAGTAGTTCTGGAGCAGCGGATTGTGTGTCCCTGGTTTTTTCCCTAAGGGACTGACCGAGGGCAGCTACTGGGACGTAAGTCGGGACTTGATCACCCCGGCTGGGTCACCCGAGTGAGGGGTATGATGTTGGAAGACCCGAAACCCAGATGACCATCACTGAGGATACGTCCCAGTTGCATCCTAGCGATGTCTTTTAGTTCTTAGTTTCTATTTAATGACTCATAGGAATAGACTATGTGACAACCGGGAATAGACTGGTGACCAGCCGATAGATGGTTGGCAGCCGGAATGTAGATGGCACCCGGGTAAGCAGTTTAGGTTAGCGCCCCAGCCTGTGTTTGCCGCGAGGAGGATGCCCAAAAAACGCACGTGAGGCCTTTAGGAGGGCCATTCAAGCCGGAAGTGGAGCCTGCGGCACCTCTGTCGCCTTGCCGGTGGAGCCTGCAGAATCCACCACTCCCGAATGAAGTGTCTGGTGCTGGAATCTGGTGCAACGCACAAGTCCAGTTCGTACTCCTGGTGAGAGTAGGAGAGGACCTGGTGAGACGTAGGAAGTGCCCGGCCAGGAGTCAACCCACAGTGCCTAGTCCCTCCAGCACGCGCCGGATGGCACGCCCAGTAACGGCAGAGTAGTTCTGGAGCAGCGGATTGTGTGTCCCTGGTTTTTCCCTAAGGGACTGACCGAGGGCAGCTACTGGGACGTAAGTCGGGACTTACTGGGTCACCCGAGTGAGGGGTATGATGTTGGAAGATCCGAAACCCAGATGACCTTGGGATGCATCACTGAGGATACGTCCCAGTTGCATCCTAGTGATATTTTTTAGTTCGACATGATTAGAGATGACAAACTATGAGAATTAAGTGATTTGGTCAATCAGAACAACCTTCAGTTTGTTCAAGTATTTTGCAACTTGCACTCACACTGATTCTACAGGTGGCCCATACACACACACAACAAAAATTCGCTAACCGTTTTTTTGTTGGTCCACTTTTTGAGGGGCGCTAGCCCCTACTATGTCCAGCTTTGAGGGTTTGTGTAAACACAAACATTGTCTTAACACAAACATGGAATGCCATTGACAATGAATGGCCAGCTTTGAGGTTTTGTGTAAACACAAACATTGTGTAAACACAAACATTGAAGACAAAGGTGAGGACGCAAATTGTGATTGGCTGTAATGAGATGATGTATGATGATATACAGTATGATGATAAGAGCGCCCCTCACTTCACACAGGTGTGATTTTACTCTGCCATTTCTTTATGATCTTACATTTTTGTTAGTTTGCACACGCACAAAACAGTTTCTGTTATTTTTTTTCTTCTTTTGTGTAAAACCGCTTTTTATGAACCCTGATCCATGCATGGATGTATGCTGTACCAGATTGAGTGATTCATTGATTCATATAGCAGCACACTTAATATTCAGGCTTCCTCAGAAATGCAGCAGAGAATCTCATCACTCAAACCCTACACAGCAGACAAGAGACTAACAGACTTCAGACCATAATACATCACAACAGCACACAACAGACACAAAGTGAGATATTATGATTCAGCCAAAGACGTCCCCCCCCCCACTGCTGTGGGCTTATACAACATTGTTTATTCGTCTGAAACAAATCGCTATCCCTCAAACTCAGCACTAAAGTAAGTATCTGAAGTCTGTCCGCGCGCACAGCCAATCAATTAGCCTATAAGCTCGGGCCTAGCAATGACTGCAGGCCACGGGAGATAATAAAACAGAAGAGAAATATTGAGGCTGAGATCGAGACAATTTAGAATAAATGATGCGATAGAGAGAAAGGGTAGAATTCATTAACACAAGTACAGTGGATACATGACAATGAAGGACAACTTTGGGGATACATAGGAATGAAAAATCTATTGTGTGTGTGGTGCCACCTATTGGTGAGAATATATTTTATCTTTGGTAAGGCAACATCTGCGCGCGCGGCCGCGTGTGTGTGAGTGTGAACATCAGCTAATTTACTATGAACTAACTATTTAATGCTGTCTTGTCGTCCAATAGAGCATGTTAGACAATGAGGGTGGCGCCATTAGGTTTGCAGTGGGAGGTAAACCAGAACGTGTTTGAGCACACAAGAAAGAAACAAAAGAAATTAAAGATAATTAAATATCAAAATGAGAGGCAATCTG
>NC_136796.1:30070717-30088217 GCF_951216825.1 Electrona antarctica | reverse complement strand
CCGGCAGTTCCCCCGGACGCACCCTTCAAAACCCTAACATCCTCTGCCATATGGTGCCACTGCAAAAAATACATCACAGTACTGTATGTTGGGGAGGGATTACATAAATAAATAAATAAATAAATAAATAAATAAATAAATAAATAAATAAATAAATAAATAAATAAATAAATAAATAAATAAATAAATAAATAAATAAATAAATAAATAAATAAATAAATAAATAAATAAATAAATGGATGGATATAACACAGAAACCAATATCCCATCAAAGGAGCGGCTGAGGATATTAATATCGACACTGAATGGAAAATGAGCCACTTAGACATACAAATTGCGTCGTCGTATTAGCATAAGAACACCATTAGCATATTATGCGCTGACGGAAAAGCAAGTGTTTTTCTCAGTTTTTTGTTTTTGAGAGGCGGCAGTAAACACTGACACGAGTAGGCCTGCGTGGCAACAGCAAGACGTGTGGAGGCGATAAACATAGTTAACACGGTTATCCACATGAGGCCATGCCAATTAAATGGAACGCTTTTAAACACAACTGGCCTTATTGACAAACACAGAATATAACTTCCGAACAAACTGTTGGGCAAATGGGCAATATAAATAAATCCCACAATGACAACATATATCTCAAATATTACACAATACCGCACAAGATGGAAATATCACAGTCCATACGGTACTCAATAATCTTAATATGCTTTGACATATTAAGACCTTAGAGAAATTGTCACAGGCATATTTGTTTTTGCCACCGTTGAGCCTGAACATGATGAATGGCCTATGAGTCAGATGCCATTCCTTTGATCTCTTCGGTTTAGTATGTGCAACATCAGAGACCCAGATCCAACCATGTCTCATTTGTCATTATCGTTTATTATTTAGAATAGTGTTTCTCAAGTGTTTCCCAGACCGCACACAAAAAACAACAACAAAAACAAACTCACAATATGGTAGTTAAATTGCACAGACAGTACATTGTCTCTGAAACCTCATATCTCCACATTTAAACTGTTTATGACACCCCCCCCCCCCCCCCCCCCTGTGAATTAATGCCCTACTTTGTCATAATACAGTGTGACACAAAAGTAGCAAAAAGTGTTGAACTACATGCTCAACGCGATGCAAAGTGTTGTAACTTGTGAGCTTTTAGACTTGCTGTTTTTGAGGGGTGCTAGCCCCTCCTATGCCCAGACTTGTGTGTCTGTGTACTGTGTACCCCATATAGCGATGATTTGATTGGCTGAGGGCTTAAACAGTGAAGATAAAAAGTGTGGACAGAAAAGTGAGGACGCCAAAAGTGATTGGCCGGAATGTGATGATGTATAATGTGTGGGGCTGCACGATATGGACAAAATGTTATATCTCGGTATTTAGGCCAAATATTGCGATATCGATTACGTGTTGCAACATTGAAAACTAAACATTATTCAGAAAAAGTGTGTGAGTGAGTTGCTAATGCACTGGACCAGGGCTAGCAACAATGGCCTTTTTGCGATACTGATATTGCACGTTCATACCTCGATAATGATATATTGTGCAGCCTTAGTATGATGAATCATGTATGATGATAAGAGCACCACTCACTTCACACGAGTGAAAGTGAAAGTGGTTAATATTATTATATTATTATTATTATTATTATAATTATTATGATTGAAAAGTGGTTAATATTATTATATTATTATTATTAATATTATATTATTATATTATAAGTGTGTGTCAGTGGGCCAATGAAAAGTATGTAAGGGATAATATCTGCCTATAGGTGGTCATTGTCGGGACTTAATTCACCGACAGGGGGTTTAACCACCCTGAAGGTGAATTATATCCCGACAATGACCACCTAGGCAGATATTAACCCGCTTATTACATGGCTACTTAATACATAAATTAATAAATTGCTCCAAAGATATTTCCTTGCTTGTGGATACGATAATGAAAGTATTCCAAGTGTCGCACTGACCGGTGTCTGCCCAGCTGC
Organism: Electrona antarctica; assembly: GCF_951216825.1. Lineage (NCBI taxonomy): Eukaryota > Metazoa > Chordata > Actinopteri > Myctophiformes > Myctophidae > Electrona > Electrona antarctica. The sequence goes on along the minus strand of NC_136796.1, from coordinate 30,086,221 downwards.
AGCACTGTCGGAAAACAAGGAAGTGAGTTGATCAAATAGAATCTATTTTCGGGTACAGCATAGTCTATTCCTCGCTCAAATGTTTTCAAAAACATTTTTGAGAGCAATGTTTAGCTGTAAATTACATTGTGTGTGTGTGTGTTTACATGGCTGTCATGATGGAAACAGCAGTAATCAGCGGGGCACAGCAGGTGCTCTGAGGGTTTGATTAGGCATCGGTCTGTTATAGAGCAGAGCTGTCATTATCCAGAAATAACAGACCGCTGAATTCTGCGATTCACCAATCAGAATCAAGCATTCAACCAAGCCATGTAATAACAACAAGTAATGAACAACATTGGATCCATTGGAACACAGGTTCTTTTCACCACGACTCCACCCGACACTATAGCGATACTGTATGTACGCTACAGAGCATGTAGGCATGACTGGACACACGTAACTGTGTGCGTACTGTATAGGAGAAGCACTCATAAGATGATACGATGTGACTATGCCTCATCTGACGCGTGTGTCTGTGATAATGTACTTGTGTAATCACCATATCGTACTTAATGTGAGATCAGAGTGGGCACCATTTCCTTCAAAGGAGCCCTGAATAAAACATGAAAGCATCGCCAACGTCGTCATCTGTACTGTAATCATGTACGTCTGCCTGGCCCTTATTTAAGCGGGTTCGAGGACCGTGCATTTCCCCCCCCCAAAATCTCTCTGTTGGGCAACAACCTTGAAAATTGCAAAGCCATGCTTTGTCGGCGGAAGGTGTTGGTTGGGCAAAATAGTGATCGCATTGGGACATATTGTGAGCTTTGAGACTAAATAATAACTGCATTTAGACTTACTACATTATAGACTGTGTGCGTGTGTGTGTGCATAATAGGGAAAAAAGAAAGAGTGAGACAAAGGAACATTAAGGGCTAAAGATAGCAACTGCGAGGCGTCAGAGTTTGAACCTTGAGGTCACGGGAAGTCTAATAGACATGCCAACACTACACCCAGTGTCACGCTTCTCTCCGCTGCTTTCTGTCCATCTCTCCCTACATTTCTCTCTCCCTCCTTCTCCCTCTGATTATCTGTGTGTCTCGGTTGACTAGCAGTGTGAATTGAAATGACAAAGTGACATTCTCATTCGGTCGGCCACTGTACACCACCATGGCGAGATTATGTTCTGGCTGAACAGATCCCATGTGACAGGTGTGTGCATGCGTGTGAGTGCATGCGTGTGAGTGCATGTGCATGTGCATGTGCATGTGCATGTGCATGTGCATGTGCATGTGCATGTGCATGTGCATGTGCATGTGCATGTGTAGCCACTGAATCATGACCGGGAGCATTCTTTCTTTAAAAAAAAAAAGTTGGAGACAATGTAAAGTAAAAAGGCAAAAATGATGCCATCTGGAACTATGCAGCCTATTGTCAAACCGTCAATGTCAAGTTGACATTTGTAAATTTGAGCGGGAGTCGTGCGTATGAACAACATTTTTGTTCCTTTTTAAGCTCTTTGTGTACATTGTGGAACATCGCATAGGCCTATGTCGTGACAAAAATATAGATGATCAGATGATCACCACACAGAGTATAATGCTGTCACTGATTGGAAAGCGCAGCTACTTTCCAACCTACCCGTCTCATCCAAGCACGGATTGCAATTCCGTACATACCCGTATACACGCCTAGAAAACGCCAAAATCTGTACATATTACACTGAAATCCTCCCCATCAGTGTTGTTTTTGGAGGCACATTTTGATTTTAGTTTTAGTCCTTGAATAGCTTTCATTTAGTTTTAGTCATATTTTAGTCACCTGGAATGTTTTAGTGTTAGTCTAGTTTTAGTCGACTAAATGTCATACGATTTTAGTCGACTAAATCTACAGTTGATACAGATACAGTTTACACTTGCTGAAAATAGCCGATCTACAAGCTCACAACGTGTCGGACTGCGACGCGTTGTGAGCTTGTAGATCGGCTATTTTCAGCATGCAACCAAGTGTGAAATGACTTATACTGGATCTCTTGTCCACTACTCCCTTCCTGACATTTTAGTCTAGTTTTTATTTGTTGACGAAATTGTCAGTATATGCAGTCTCAGTTTTAGTCATCATAGCTTAGTTTTCATTTAGTTTCCGATTAGTTTTCGTCAGTGGAAAATGGTAGTCGACGAAAAAGCACGTATCGGCAATTCCGTTCATACAATACTAGTGAAAGCCGCCGTAGCAATGCCTCCATATGTACGGATTATTTCACCATATTTGGGTGAGATGCAGGGTTTTTCCCGAAAGACAAGGCATCCCTGCTAATGCGTACAATCTGCGATACCTGAACTGTGGGGCAGCAAAATGGTGTTAACCCATTCAGAACGGGAACCCCTTTTGGTGTTTAAGCATTATGTTGTACTTTAGCTATTAAAAAATAGCAGATCTACAAGCTCATAGCGTGGCACCACGAGCTTGTAGATCTGCTATTTTTGTAAAATCGTGAAAATGTGGCGCAAATCTCTGAATATATTATTTCAGAACGAACGTTTTTAACTCAAATCTTTGCTGCCGTGGAGGGGGGGGGGGGGGGGGGGGGGGGTCCCTGGAACAACATATTTTCCGATGGGGGGTCGGCGGCCAAATACAGATAATTCTGGGGGACCTTGACATGAAAAAGGTTGAGCACCACTGACAGAGAAACATAGTTTTTTTCCAGAAAACTGGTGTTAATAAGTGAACTCTTGGCATCGTTCGTGTTCTTTTTTTAAACGTACATGAGCCTGTGATCCCGCCGCCGCCGGCGTCCCCCGGGCACGAGGCGGTGTTGTTGCACATGCGCGTCTCCCTCAGGGCGCCGCTGCACAGCGTCCCGTACGGCGACGACACGCACGAGCGCGTGCGCACCTGCCAGCCCTGCCCGCACGTTAGCGAACACACGCTCCACTGCGACCACTCCTCGGCCGCCGGGTCGCCTATGATGAACGAGATGAGAAGGACAGACACAGAAGAGAAAAAAGGGGCGTAGAGGGAGAGAGAGGATAGATTGGGCGGGGAGGGGGGAGGGGGGGGAGCAGGGGTTGTGTAATTTTAATAAGAGACCAATAATCACTTCGTTATGCCTTTCCACGCCACCTCTCCCCTCACTGCGTGACGAAGATACAGAAATATAGAAATGTGATTTCTGCCAAAAATCAAAAGCCCGGGGCATGGGATCCAGACGAGTCGATACAGAATGTGCGCGGGGCTCCAGACTAACTTCCTTTTGTACATTGATTGCAGTGATTCCCCTAACTTTTTAATGTAGGTGCACCAGCACGTAATTATTACTATGTGCTGGAGCTCCTAAATGAAAAGACCTAAATTATGTATGTCCATTTTTCACTGCACCTTTTGGAGCCGCAATGAGATGAGATACAATTTATTGTCAAATTTTATTGTCATTTCAAGTTTTCAAATGTACATACAAATCTTTTGAAAATGGGATATTTTCAAATAGCTGAAATGTATATAGGGTTGAAGTGGTTAATGTGTGTTTTTTAATCAAATCTCCAAAGTAAGTACGTTTTCAATTACATGTAGTGGAGTAAAAGTAAAAATGTTGGCTCATTCACGGACAAATAATACATTGTATAGCCTGAGTGTTACTTAATTTGTGAGTTCCCATTCATTCACACTGCTAATTGCGTAACCACTTGAACCCCAGTGGCCGTGTTGTGGACATGTCACAATAGGCAAACATTTGTCCAAAAAAAGCCCAAGCTGACACGTTGTGACTGTGAGTTTTGAAGTTCATCTACTTTCGGGCAAAGAGTTCTGATGTAGACGTGGAAAAAAATGACAGGGCCAAGGACAGACCCCTGGGTTACGCCAGTCAAAGGGGTTAAGTTATGGGGTTAAGTGTCTTGCTCAGGGGCACTCCGACATGGGTGGGCTGCGGGGAGGCGAACCGGTGACCTTGTGATGACCAGATGGTCTCTCTACCCACTCGGCTGTTAGGCTCTGGCTCAGAGTCACATACTGTATGATGCGCAATATGTTGGCTCAGGATTAGGCAGTGATGGAAAAAAGTACTCAAATGTTTTACTTAAGTAAAAGTATCAATACTGCAATGTGGAAATACTCTGTTACAAATAAAAGTCTAGAATAAAAAAATATATAAAAGTATTGGCGTCAAAATGTACTTAAAGTATCAAAAGTAAAAGTGCTATTATGCAGAATTTAGTTTTCAAATGTATACAAATATTTTTGAAAATAGCAGATCTACAAGCTCACAATGCGTTGCCTTGTGACACATTGTGACCTTGTAGATCTGCTATTTTCAAATGGATGAAATGTATATAGGGCTGAAGTAGTTAATTTTAGTTAGTTCGTTTTTTGTAGGATAATAATAATCAAAATCTACAAAGTAACAAGTAACTAAAGTTTTCAAGTAAATGTAGTAAAAGTACAATATTTGCCTCTGAGATGTAGTGGAGTACTACCGCACAACTGTACCGCACAACTACACCGCACAACTGCACCGCACAACTGTACCGCACAACTACACCGCACAACTGTACCGCACAACTACACCGCACAACTGTACCGCACAACTACACCGCACAACTGTACCGCAAAACTGCACCGCACAACTGCACCGCACAACTGCACCGCACAACTACACCGCACAACTGTACCGCAAAACTGCACCGCACAACTGCACCGCACAACTGCACCGCACAACTGCACCGCAAAACTGCACCGCACAACTGCACCGCACAACTGCACCGCACAACTACACCGGACAACTGTACCGCAAAACTGCACCGCACAACTGCACCGCACAACTACACCGCACAACTACACCGCACAACTGCACCGCACAACTGCACCGCACAACTACACCGCACAACTACACCGCACAACTGCACCGCACAACTACACCGCACAACTACACCGCACAACTACACCGGACAACTGTACCGCAAAACTGCACCGCACAACTGCACCGCACAACTACACCGGACTACTGTACCGCAAAACTGCACCGCACAACTACACCGCACAACTACACCGCACAACTACACCGCACAACTACACCGCACAACTGCACCGCACAACTACACCGCACAACTGCACCGCACAACTACACCGGACAACTGTACCGCAAAACTGCACCGCACAACTGCACCGCACAACTACACCGCACAACTGTACCGCACAACTGTACCGCACAACTGCACCGCACAACTGTACCGCACAACTACACCGCACAACTGTACCGCACAACTGCACCGCACAACTGCACCGCACAACTACACCGCACAACTACCTTTTTTTGTAGATCCCTGATGTCATCTATATGCCCATATAGGCCTATTGGAATGCCAAGTCAATTTAAGTTCCCTTCTTTGAAATGTAGTGGAGTCAAAATTTGTCTTTGAGATGTAGTGAGGTGAAAATATCCCAAAATACAAATACTCAAGTAAAGTACAGAAACAACATGTTTAAACTAAAGTATGTGTACTCAAAATGTTCTTCGTTACTGTCCACGCCTGTGGCTTGGCCCTTCAACGTGTAACAGAACCAGCAAACATTTTCTTCATGAAAAAACAATCAATAGTTCTCTTCATTTTGAATTAGAGGTATGTTGTTTAGTTGAGATGTCGATGGAGGTACAGTATGCATTTTTTTCCTCTTCGCAGAATGCGGATGGGGAAACTATTTAGAATGCCACACAAACGCACACGCAAACACACACGCTCACAGCCAGACCTGCTAAATGTTAGGCGCTCCGGTGCCACCAAAGAAAATGTTTAGTCACACATGACAGATTTTTGTCTGCACGCTGTCTGGAGCCCTAGTATGAATAGTCAATTACAGACTGCAAGGCAAAAGTAATGCATTTAAGCTGGACATTAAGAAATTCTAAAAGTTTGTAATTATTATCAACAAAATCCATATTCACAAAGCCTCTAGGAGAAGTGCTTTGGTCTGAGAGTACTCAGGCTGTCTCTAAAAGAGGAAATCAAGTATGAAATAAAATTCTAAATAATGTTATTCCAGTGACCTGGACAAGTATAGTCTAAATTCATAAAACACGAATAATGAAAAGGTTTAAAAAAAGATGTTGGTCATGGAAAAAAAGAAGAGACACTCTTGTAGCATTATTATACTACATACCTATACAGTACATTAATAATACTAAACATAAAGCTCTTATTGACCATTAACATACTGTATCATGGTGACAATCTTTCTCTTAGATCATAATTGATGTAGGGAAAACCTTACCCCTTCAGGATGATGATACTCATGCAAGCAAAATGGCCACCCTCAATAGACGTCAAGAGACATAATATTTGGCTCATGTTCAGCAGATAATCAGACAGTTTAAGATGGTATGGTGGATACTGCACTGGATGATAATATGTGTCCTTTCACATTTACTGTATAATTTGACACCTCTTTCTTGCTGCAGGCGTAGTTTCTTTGATCAGCAGCAGCCGTGGCACTAGCATTTTACAATCGAAATGGGAAATGTTACGACAGATTGACTTTAGATGGCCTGTTCAGCCGCCCCATTCTCATACTCTGGGAGCAGCCAATGCTACTGTTGGATATTCATCTTTTGTCCATTTGAGTCACCGTATGCTACTAGCTAAACATAGCCAATCGATTACTGTGATGTACAGGTCCATTGTCCAAATAACTCAATGTAGCATCCTGAGTCAGCCCTAGATCAATCTGGGTACCCATTAAACAAAGGAAAAACAGCGCCATCTTTTCAACGTTAGTCAACAGTCTGTTTCGAGAGACTAGCCCTAGATTGATACTCACGAGGACAACCTTCCAGATATGCCCCTAGATGCCTTTAGTGAGCATTGGCTCACTGCAACAAATGTTCCACACTGACAACAGTGTTTCATCCTGTAGGGATTCCATCTGCCTCCTGGTTTATGGTGGGTTTTCATGCGTAGTATTATAATAATGCATGTGGAACTGACCTACCCTATCTTATATTAGTTCTCCAGATTCTTACGAGCCTTATAAATATGTGGCTGGGTGATTTAAATATGTCTTTAAGTCACTTAACACCCACAAAGCCCTGATATGCATAAACCTTGATAGAATATGCATGAGCAGGGGGATAATATTAATGGATATTAAAGGCCATACCCATAGCCAATAGATTAATGCTTGTGGGGAATTACAGCAGCATGTGTGATCCTCCAGTACGCAAGGTCTTATAAGCCCACAGGACTGTAAACCAGATGCACTGTAAAATATTGAGTGTTAGTTCAACCCATCCTGCAAAGGCTGATTCAACAAATGTCTTCTAACTCTTAACAGTTTTCTGTAAAACCTATGTTGCTAACTTGCTGTCAGACATTTTCATGTCAATGACCCCCATCTCAAAATATGTTGTGCCAGGGAACCCCAGAAGCAACGATTTTAGTTAAAATGTTTGCTTTAAAAATATAATCAAAGATTTGCTAAAACAATTAAATGAAAAAAATAGCATAAGCTCAGAGTCCAGCTATGAGCTTGTATATTATACTATTTTTGAATAACCAAAGTATAAAATAATGGCTAAAGTGGTTCAAATCTAAAATGACACAGATGCTTTCCCGGTTATAATGGGTTAACCACTTAAACCCAATTGTTGACCAGGGTCTGCCAGGTCTCTGTACTTCTCCCCCTATATACCAGTGTCGGCTGGTGGATTTTTCCCCAGGTAGTGCTACACCAACAATAGCATGTACTAGTTATCATTAGTTAATTTTGATAGGCCCTGCCGGCCATAGTCACTTAATTTGTGAAAGACATAACTAAAGAGTAAAAAATAGTACTACACCTTTTTGTACTCATATCATAGGCTAATAATAAAATGCTGCTGTATTATATGATTCATATCCATTCAGTGCAACAACTGACAAAAAGTTACTTTGTTTTATAGGCTATATTGTTTATTTTTACAAAGTGTGTGTAAATCCGTTAAAACTCAGCGAGTTGTGGTGCTTCATGGCTCAATAAGCTTGGTCTATACTTCGACGCAAGATGGTATGGCGTGTCGAAAATCACCGATCAAGAGTTATCGCGGTTTGAAAACAGCATGTTTCACAAGAAAAACACATTACGTTTAAACAACCTTAGACAACATTGTGTAACTACATTTTATGGCAGATTAAACATTGTAGCCTAGTTTAAAAAACAAGAGCGTTGCGCACATCCAGTCCCTCGCTGGTGCTGGACTAAAGGTTTATACAGAGAGAACAGAAGGAAGGGAAGTCTGCACCACAGCTTCTGCTCCACACTGCTTTTATTAATGTATTAATGTCGGTGTTTTAAATTAATAAAAGCACTGTGGAGCAGAAGCTGATATGCGGACTTCCCTTCCTTCTCTCAGATTATACATTGTAGCCAACTCGTAGCCTAAAGGCCTATTCATAGTCTGGATTTTCGGTGGCGAGGTGACCACCGGAGCTGAAATAACGTTGAGCGGTGGTGAGTAAAAACAGAGAGAAGGGCTGGAGCGGTGGCGGTGGTTTGCTCTTCACCGCGGCTCGTGACGTCATGTTGTAGTTTGGTGGTCACCTAACCACCGAAAATCCAGACTATGTATGAGCCTTAAGACCTTGTTGGTTTGATTATTTAAAATCTGAAGAATATATTTTAAGTACAGTAGGCTAATATATGATTTATTCAAGGGAGATCTATAGTGGTGGTGCAGCGCACTAGCGCCCTCTATTGACAGGGGCGGCAGTGGGTCAGGGGTAGAGTGGCCGGTAGAACAACTGGATGGGAACCGCAAGGTTCCTAGTTCGAACCCGGGCTCCCCCAAAGTTACTGTCGAAGTGTCCTTGAGCAAGAAGCTAATTGCTCCCTATGTGCAGGTTGGTGCCTTGCATGGTTTCCCCCGCCATCAGTGTATACATGTGTGTGTGAATGGGTGAATGTAATGTACCTATGTAATGCGTTTTGGATAAAAGCGCTATATAAATGCACCATGTCACTGCCCTCTACAGTCTACACCATATATCTTTGCCGATCTACAGTATAAGCTCACAATGCGTCACACTGTGAGCTTGTGGATTGCTATATTTTGCCAAACCTTTGCCTCCTATTATGACATGTACAGAATAAAAAAAACTAGGGTTCATGTGATTAATGTGTTCTTTCAGAGTTGAACCAACGGTCGCGGCTGTATGGCTCTGTTGAAAAACAGTATCAATAATGTATAAAACTATACTAACACCATACAATAATCGAGCAGAGCATGTTAACTACCCACAGCATACTGTGTGCGTGGCACTATAGGCACATGTTTGATTTCAAAGCCGCACGCACAGGATTGTGCGGCCCAGCGGTGATCTTAAGTTTGTCAGACAGCTGTGGAGGGCACTGCTTTCTCTCCAGCGAGGTACGCCCTTGGAGAAGCACGGGAGCAATATAGTTTAAGCCAACCCCCCTGCGTTCTCGCTCTCTCTGTCTCTGACTCTCTCTCTCTCTCTCTCTCTCTCGTCACCAAAGTGTTTATGAGTGCTGTGTCCTTGGACAGAGGCGTCATCACGCAGCGAAGAAGGAAATCAAATTAATTGCATGTCCGTTAATCGCATTACATCTTCATTAACATGCACTGAGTCAGGGCTTAAGCTCATTGCACAGGCCTGCAGGAGAAGTGTGTGTGTGTGTGTGTGTGTGTGTGTGTGTGTGTGTGTGTGTGTGTGTGTGTGTGTGTGTGTGTGTGTGTGTGTGTGTGTGTGTGTGTGTGTGTGTGTGTGTGTGTGTGTGTGCGCGCGCGCGCGCGTGTGTGTGTGTGTGTGTGTGTGTGTGTGTGTGTGTGTGTGTGTGTGTGTGTGTGTGTGTGTGTGTGTGTTTGTCCGCGCGTGTGTGTGTGTGCAGTGTGTGTGTGTGTAAGGGGGGGAGCTAAAAGAACAGTGGGGATGATGGCAGTGCCAAGGGCTTCCCCCCGGTAGAGACTCTCACACAGTGGCGGCTGATGCTCGTGGAAATGCATGTGACCGTGAGTACGGTGTGCAGGTAAAGGCAACTGTAGCATGCACAGTGGTGCTACTCAAACAGCAATGTGTGTCCCTATGTCTGTCCCTATGTCTGTCCCTGTGTGTCTGTCCAAGCACGGAAAGCTGCAACACAGTAACTCTGTCATTTCTCAACCATTTCGGACACGTGAAGGTTCGCCGGAACTGGGCCAGGCCCCTAAAAATAATAATAATAACAATAAATAATAATCTATCCTATCTATAAATGCACTAAGTCTCTGTACGTGTAATCCATGTAACTCGAGAACCGTTCGCCCCACAGACTTCAAATTCGATATGCGCGTTCCATACCACCGCAGGGGGTGCAGTGCCCGGTGTCGGGTCAGTCGGAGCCACGGTTGTCCAGAACCCCACTTTGAGAATCTCAAACCTACACAGTGGCCGTGGCTCAGCGGTCCAGGCACCTTGGCTGGTAATCCAGTCTGGCAGTGTGCCGCGGGTTCGACTCCCGATCCTGACGGCCTTCACTGCATGTCACCCCCCCATCTCTCTCCCCATTTCCTGTCAGCCTACTGTCTATCCCTCCATACAAATATATAAAATAAAGGCGAAAGCCACAAAAGAACCTACACAGCATGTGCTGTTTTGTGCCATGTGTACATGCGCCCGTTTGTGTCTACATAGACTAGTACAGCACACATGACTGTGCGAGCAAGGTTCTAAAATAGCACCCGTATACGTGGGTGTGAGTGACGCGGCCAACATGTGCTTGTCATGTTCATGTCAAAGCACAGCTCCCCGTAACGCACACGGACACGTGCGCGCGGCACTTCTAATATAGCTAACGCGACATGTCATGCATAATTGACTCCACTTTTACGCTCATCTGATTAATCATGTGAAATTTTGAAATATGCATTAATTACATCATGCATGAACCGGGCCATCATTAGCTAAGGACAACCACGGCAGTTGTCAAAAAATAAAAAGTGGAGAGAGGGGACCCGAAGGGACAAATACCAATTTAATAGATGAGAAGTTAACCAAGACCAGTTCTCTCTTTTTTTAGGACTTTAAAAAGTTCATAAAGCGAAGTCATCAAGTTTTGTGCCCGTGCCCTGGGCCAGAGCTGGCAAGAAATGACTCAAGTCATAATATATCCGCCTGCATTCCATTCTCTTGCATATTGTACCTTAGTGGGGCTTCATGTATCGTGGCGTTTGCAGTCTCTAGTAACGGTGCGGTGCAGGGGGAGAGGAGAGCGGGCTTAGTGTCCCATTAGCCGTATAAGGCTATAGTCTCCCATTGGCTTAGAAGCCAGCCAATCATGAAAGTCTCGCCACTAGACCACGTGACTACTACTAGACTACAAAGTCAGATCTTTGATCAGCTCTGCAAGCTGATCAAAAAAACATGTGGGGGGAAAATACACACACACACACACGCGCACGTGCACGCACGCACGCACGGACGCACGCACGCACACCACACTACTCACCTGTCTGTGCTTGAAACACACCTGGCTGGTCAGCTGACCGAGGTCTCTGAGTCTTCACCTTCACGTCGTCGTCATCGTACGGCTCTGCAGCGTGGGAACACAGAGAGGATGCTTTATTTTATTCATGTGCTGGAGAGTAAGTATACATTTACTCTTTATTCATGTGCTGGAGAGTAACTAAGTATACATTTACTCAAGTATACTGTACTGTGCCGCCATATTCGGTGCAAATGTACTGTATACTCTAAGTTACACTAATGGGAAGCAATAATAATCGGTTCCCAAAGCATGGGAACCAATCTTTGATTTAGTAGATCCAGTTCAGTTGCATGCTACTAGCCCATGGGACTTCTCTGGCAGCCCCCTTTATACGTATAAGATGCGGAAATATACTAATGTGTTACTGTCATATCATCACTGATAGTGAATGTAAACTGGTATTTTCTCACATTAACCCCCGTCAAGCTTCAGAGATCAGGAAGAAAAGACACACAATCACACAACCACACACACACACACACACACACACACACACACACACACACACACACACACACACACACACACACACACACACACACACACACACACACACACACACACACACACACACACACACACACACACACACACACACACACACACACACACACACACACACACACACACACACACAGCCATCAGTAGCAAGCCTCTAATTTGGGCGTTCACAGAAACATGTCATAGCGAGGAGACTGTTCCCTCTCATCCATGTCTCATTTATCCACCAGGACCACCTGCTGCTAATCAAGCACATTGTCGTAGGACAGCACTATAGCCATTGTCAGCCTGGATTAAAGCATATTGTCCATGCATGCGTGCGTGCGTGCGTGCGTGCGTGCGTGCGTGCAAAGGCTCTTTCTAGTTTGCTATCAAACACAGTGCCTTTGAAACCAATTGAAGCAACCTGCGGATCAATAACTGAAACTCAATTTTGACCCATTGCCTCAAAATGAGTGCCACAAGCATGTTATTTTCTCTCCGTCTCTCTCTCTCTCTCTCTCTCTCTCTCTCTCTCTCTCAAACAAGCTTTCCAGCTGGGCATTTTACAGCTCAGTACAGTGCAGAGGAAAACAGTACCTACTGAGCAATTAGCAAACAAACAAGAAAATAATCGTCTAATTAACAAATCATATACCTGGCCTCGTACTGTTATAATTAACAACTGCAAAGTGCCTCTCGTTCTGTGTGCGTGTGCGCCTGCCTGCCTGCCTGCCTGCCTGCCTGCCTGCTTGCCGTGTGTATGCACGTGTTTAATCTCTCTTGAGACCGAGCGGTCAATAGAGCAGGACAGAGGAGTCATCTCGGAGCTGCGCACAAAATGGCAGATGAAAACTCATTTTGTGTCAGTGTGCGTTCTCTTCTCTTTTCTCCCTCGCTCCTTCTTGTTCCCTCCATCCACTGCAATCTCATCATCATCTCTCTCTCTCTCGCACTCTTTGAGGACAATTGTCGCAATATGAGGATTGAAGATTGAGACGGGGAACAGCGGCTTCCAGCCGTATCGGACGCAGAGATCAATATGGATGAAACCCTCCCCAGAGAGTGCGCTGACCTTTAGCAGCCCCGCTGTATTGTTTAATGTTCCTCCGCTGCACTATAATGGACACATCATCACATACTTCATCAAATCCCTCTCTCACCTTCTCTCCTTCCTGCACTTTTTTTTAACCCTAAGTCCCCCGGCTGCATGGGCTCTCTCCTCTAGATGTAAGGCTGATAACAGCGGTTTGAGAAGAGGGCAGAGGTTGGAAGTATATAGGGCTGGGAAATTAACTGGAAATGTATCCAATCTGACTTTTAGAACCAATAACCAACTCATGAATGGTTGATCGATTAATCGAGAAGCAGGTTTTTTTTTATCATTTTTTATTTTGTACATACTGTATCAACTAATTATATTACTCTGATGAAACACTTAAGCCCTGTATTACCACTCAAAAACTACAAGCGCTGTCGGAAGTCACTGAACGGCCCTGCGTACCACCTGTTTCCAATTTGCACATAATGTAGGAAGAAGCAGCAGCACAATGCGTTCATAAAAAAACGAGTGCTGCCAAGCTCTAACACTCGTATCACCTGCACGGAATATCTTGGCAGAAAGTAGCTCATAACATGGTGGATTTTGATGAAACAAATGCTTTGCAGGTTGAAGGAGGATGATGATGCAAGCTTGCCCTACAGCTGCATAGTTGGTGAGTTTAACAATGTGTCTGTCTGTCTGTCTGTCTGTCTGTCTGTCTGTCTGTCTGTCTGTCTGTCTGTCTGTCTGTCTGTCTGTCTGTCTGTCTGTCTGTGGTACGAACAGCTGCAATACCACTGGGTGACCTAAAGTAGCCTAAAAGAGACATTCACACTTAGGAGCACCATAACCATAGCCAGCCAGCAGTGTTATTGAGCAGCCTGCACCGCTCAGTTCACACAGGTGTGATTCTTCTTATTGGTTGGCCCCGTCTATATTTTATATTTTGCGATTTTAACTTCCAGTTGGGCTCTCTCTCCTCTGTCTCCATGATTTTAACCTCTTAAACCCCAGGGGGGTTTAGGGGGAAAATCCGTAACATCGGAGTTGGAACCGGAGACCAATTGGGTCTCCATTGACCCGCTGAGCGCTGTTCAGAGGTGGACAGCCGCTGCCCCCCGCCGGCGGGGGCAATGGGGTTCCAGAGGTCTCTCTCCTCGGTCTCCATGATTTAAACTTTCAGTTGGGCTCTCTCTCCTCTGTCTCCATGCACACATTTCTCTCCTCTGATGTGTGCATCCCTTCCAATCCCCAGTAAGGCTGATAACAGCGATTTGGACGAGGGCAGAGGTTGGAGGCATTGCTGGAACTGGGCATTTTGCTCAAGTGGGAGCATGGCCTCTTCAGATTCGTTCCACTTTCGAGTGGTCCTTACCAAACAATTGGCTGATGGTGTCATCATACAGTAGACTACAGTGGCTGCATGATGACAAGCACTAATAGGAATGTTAACCAATTCACATTGAAATCACAAAATGCAACTAATATCACCACTCTATACAAAAGATCCTCTTTAGCTGATCTACAAGCTCACAATACCTTGCAATCCAACGCTGTAGGCTTGCAAATCTGCCGTTTTAGATACAATTATATCCAGTTAAACCGTGACGATGGCTCATTCACCAATCACAGTTCAATACATTTATTGGTTCAATACAGTTCAATACATTTATCCATGCCAAACAACTCGTTTGGCATGGAGGAGTCGAGTGCAGCTGTCTGTGAGTTTTGGAAATCTCGGTCTGTGCTGTATGGGAGCATTACAGAGTCAGTGTTGCCCATGACAGTGGCGAGGACGGGTGGATATAAAACAGCGACAGTGTGCAAGCACTACTGTGCAACACGTATATGACTTATGCTATTCAATTTCAATTCAATTCAATTCAATTTTATTAAAGTGTCAAATCACAACAAGTTGTCTCAAGACACTTTACAACCAACAAAGATCCACCCAGAGCAAGCAATATTGCGACAATGGTAACGAAAAACTCCCCTTTAGGAAGAAACGTCAGGCAGAACCCGACTCTAGGGTGGGCGGCCATCTGCCTCGACCGTGTCGGGGGAGAGTTGCTAACCAAATTACTTAATTTACAAGAAGTCTACACAATTGGAGATTGTTGAAGGATTGTTATTTTGATCGTTTGCCTGTTATCTCTCCTAATGGTACCACATTAATAGAGAATGGAATTGTGGACAAAATTGTATCCAACAATAACAAAATATGCGGCTTAGTCTCATCAAATGGTGGTCGGTGGCTCAAATGGCGAATAAATAATGGGCCTTGACATGAATAGGGTTGAAAACCACTGAACTAAAGCATTGGGTTTATGGTTAAAGATATGCAGCTTGTGGGATTTCAGCATTATGATTAAAGCACTTGAGCCGCATTATAACATCCCCTCCTGCCAACACTTCAGCAACACAGTAATTAATTAGAAGAACAAATTAATTATACATTGATGAAGAGACTAGGAAGTATCCAAGAC
>NC_136796.1:30043217-30065717 GCF_951216825.1 Electrona antarctica | reverse complement strand
GCGCTCGTGACCAACGCCGCCGGTGGGCTGCGGCTGCCATGGCAACACACCGTCTTGACAATGGGGGCAGGCACACGAGGGGATAATCACACCTTGCAGATCGGAGGGGACGTTAGGACAGAGAGAGAACGAGAGAGAGAGAGAGAGAGAGGGACAGAGAGAGAGAGAGAGAGAGAGAGGGAGAGAGAGGGACAGAGAGAGAGAGAGAGAGAGAGGGACAGGGACAGGGACAGAGAGAGGGGTGGAGGGAAGCAAGCACGAAGGAGAGGAGAGGAACAGAAGGGGGGTCATAAATCACAGCATTCACACCCCATCCCACTGCCTGTCTCTCTGATGGAGAGGTGAGAAGAGCTTGCAGACTGCACGTGTCTGACGGCCAGGGGTTCAGAGGCAGTGAAGGGCAGATAGATACTTTATACTGTACTCTGCCCGGCCTGTGTCCCCGCTCTACTTTCTTTGGTTTCTTAGTTTTAGTCGACTAAATATAAGATTTTAGTTGACGAAATCTACAGTTGATTTACTCTAAAGTAAATTTTGGTGGTGTTGTAATGGTTGATTTTAGACGTGGGGCTCAATTTCCGTCCATGCTAAACACCTTGGGCTCCATTTTTGTCACCGCTAAACCCCTTATCCCTAAACTTCTTTGCTTTTTTTTTTACTATTTAGAAAAACATTTTTTAATAGTTAAAATAGCCAATCCACAAGCTCACAATGTGTCGATGTAGATAACTATTCAAAAATGTATAGTTACAACGTTTCCCTTGCCCTGCATGCTAATGCTAATGTGAGCATCGCATATTTAAAAGTGTTCAGAAGCATTAACATTGTAACCGCGAGTTTATAGCGACGATTTAGTATTGAGCCCCTATAACATCGTCGGAGGGGAGGCGGGCACATTGCTTGGTGAACCAATAGGGAGCCGGTGTCGGTTTCCAGCGCTATAGCTTGAATCCGCCACTCTAGTCCATGAAAAACTTGGATATATGTTCAGGCTAGCATGGAACGGTAGCAATGTCTTCAATCGCTACCATCCATGGAGGCAGAAGGTGGCAGGAAGGGGTGCAGAGAGAGTGAAGTGCTATAGCTAGAGGTGGAGCCTAAAGAGGTGAAGTGACTCATTCTTTCATTCTTCCTTCCATGTCTCCCTTTCCTTTCTTCCTTCCTTCGTTCAGCAGTATTTCTAGACACATGCAGCGCCGAAGACCACCGCATGCGCCTGCGGTCTGTACATTATTAATGCACACACATGTAGCACTGGGTCTGTGCAGTCAAGTGTGCAGTCAAGCGTGCTAATGTCACTGTGTATGGCCATGCGTGCGTGGCATTGATTCCTCCTCCTGGTAATCAACTGTGAAAGCACTGTGTGCATCCCGCTAATCACACAAGTGTGTGCAATACACGGCTGCCCAGGACGATTTGGCACATCTGCATGCATTCAACAATGCACAAACTCACTGGCATGTGCTCGCTCTCTCACGTGCCCGCGCGCACACGTGTGCACGCACGCACACGCATGCACGCACACAAACTTTGCTAATTGCTTATGGCTGTCCATCGATTTCGATGATGACTTTGGACCAAGCATGGGTTATTGAGGGGGGGTTGCGATGATGCCGGTACACACCACGTCATGAGCCGTTCACTAATACCCATTGGAGACTCTGGGATCTTGTGAAGCATGCGTGCGTGTGCGTGTCTGTGCGCACACGCACGCACGCACGCACGCACGCACGCACGCACGCACGCACGCACGCACGCACGCACGCACGCACGCACGCACGCACGCACGCACACACGCACACACGCACACACGCACACACACACACACACACACACACACACACACACACACACACACACACACCAACTGTACTCTACTGTACTGTACACACATTGTCCTTCATGCACAATCTCACACAAATTGCAAACTCCATCCGTGTGAAAAACTTTGTCCATTATAGTGGCCCAGGACCGATGCCAGGAATTTTCTGGGCCCCATGAAAAACACTCTGTGGCCCTTAAAACATACACTGATAATGATGTAATTAATACTGTGGGGCCAGACCGGCCAGTGTAATAAAGAGTCCCGCACAATCTAACACTCTATATGGGCTAAAGCCCCACATACATATCTTTAATAGACAGACAACATTTCGATCCCTTAGGATCTTCGTCAGCCCAAAGCGAATGTTTCAGCCCAGAACCATATAATAGGATTACGCGTGTGATTATCTATCTATTAATACTATGGGAGCCCAATGATGTCCCGGGCCCCATGAATCATTGCAGTGAGCCACAGCATGCAGCCCAGGGCCGGAGAAAACAGCGTGTACGAGCATGAGAGAGAGAGCGTGTGGAGTATGAACCGTGTACCAGGAGGATGTTTAGGAGAGAGAAACTTTAGCTCTCCCTTTGCGGAGAACGGGCAGGGAGAAAAATTACTACGCAATTTTCAAGCCTACACGTGTGTGTGCCGGTGTGCGCGCATGTGCACACAGACACACGCACACAAATAATATTTTATTTATGGAAAACACCTAAATACATACTATGGACCCTTGTGTATCCGTTCCTTTTCTCACTCTCTGCACACCAAACAAAAATCCATTATGATCCTGTGTTTGGTTTAATGCTCTCAGCTACCTGCAGCGACTATAATAGTCCACTCCACCCTTTTGGAACAGAGTTTCACTTTGGACGAGTCATTCATCGAGTCCTCTGAGATAACGTGCTCTCTGGGGTTAAATAAACCAAACATGGACGCCGCCAGCCGCCAGGCTGTCCTCCACACACTTGTTAATTTGGGGTGCTCTACGTGGCTTCCTTACAAATGGGAGGGAAACGGGCAGTACCCGTTGTTTGAGATGTGCAACCTGGTGAGAGCAAAGGGACTTCTGTCATCTGTTATGGCAGGGGTGCCCAAAAGGTAGATCGCAATCTACCAGTAGATCACAAAGGCTGTGCAGGTAGATCACAGGACATGTCCCTAAAGAATATTTAATTTAAATATATAAAAAACAATTTTTGCCATCTGCCACTTGAGTTAAAGGTGACTTGATTGATTGACAAAAGGGGCCTGTATGCTCAAACTCGTCTGTAACATTACAAATTAAATACAAAGAAAACCCTAACTATTAGATTACCCCCCTCTATTTCCCATTCCAAGTGCATTTGTCCTATACTGTATGTAATGCCAGCGCCGCTATGCTAGTAAAGCCCCCTCAGGTAAACTATTTTCAGTAATGGTGGGTAGATCTTGTTGAGCTGATCATTTTGAAAGTAGCTCTCATGTCATAAAAGTGTGGTCACCCCTGTGTTATGGCATTAGTTTGCACATATATGTCCAAATCTATTTCTTAAGTAACAGGGTATTCATTGTAGCTAATTATTAGGAGCTCGGACTGGAGCGATCGAATTGAAAGGTGGATACCATCCTGGGGGGACTCGCCGCTCAAGACCGGAAGATTGAAAACAACAAGGAGAGACTCAATGCCCTCATTTGCCCTGCAAGGTTTGTTGAGGGCCAGAGACATAAGAGACGAATGAGCCATTACATTCCCTCGCTCAAAATCAAGAATTGCATATGGGATCCCCCCCCCCCCCCCCCTCCAGAAGAGAAAAGACAGTGCTGAGGGAGAGCTCCCGCCCCCCCCCCCCCCCCCCCCCCACCCCTATCTTCACGGACACCTGTTGTGACTCTGGACTGACAGAGGACTGAGCGAGGACGTCTCTATAGCAACTTGTTGCTATCTTCCACCACGAGAACTGACCTTGCATGCATCCCAGAAGAACTCCAGGCTAACTCTCACACACACACATGAACTCATGGACTAATAAGTCACATACACTCCAACACACACCCCGCCTCCCCTCCCATCCCATCCCGTGACCAAATGCATATTCATTTGGGGGTTCTTGACATGAAAGCGTCTTAAAACGACTACTATTACTAGACCTACTATAGGCCTAAGTAACATTCACTGTTCAACCTGATAGCTTGTGCTTGTGTGTGACGTGTGCGAGGCAAGCCAACCTAAGTCCAATGATCAGATGGAGACCATACTACAGTTGGCAGTGGCCCACTCTACCTAACCTCGCACAGGGACGTGCAGAGAGTGTTAGAGGGGCAAGGGCTGAAATCCTGTAAGAGGGCACTTTTGGACAGAAATTGCAAAAATAGCAGAACTACAAGCTCACAACGCGTCGCGCTGCGACACGTTGAGAGCTTGTAGATCAGCTATTTTCGGGGCGCAACCCAGCACTCTTTAGCTAGTGGAGATGCGGTCTACGACATGGATTTCTAAATACATTTGTTCAACGCAAAATACTGTGTTCAAGTTCAGGAGACATCGGGGAAAAAAAACAATTCTCCTAGAATGCTGGCATGGAAAGGTGTGGCTGCTGTGACATTTGCATTTCTTTCACCGTAGTAAATGCTGCATTTGTGGTCTGGAGAGGGCAGTTGTTTTGCAGAAAGGACAGGGGCTTAAGCCCCCTTTGATGTCTATGTGTGCACGTCCCTGACCTCGCGTCACCAGGCTTTCCACCTCGGAGGAAAAAGCCATGGTCTGTGTTATATTATGAAAAGCCATGGTCTGTGTTATATTGTGAAAAGCCATGGTCTGTGTTATATTGTGAAAAGCCATGGTCTGCATGTGTTATATTGTGAAAAGCCATGGTCTTTGTTATATTGTGAAAAGCCATGGTCTTTGTTATATTGTGAAAAGCCATGGTCTGTGTTATATTGTGAAAAGCCATGGTCTGCATGTGTTATATTGTGAAAAGCCATGGTCTGTGTTATATTGTGAAAAGCCATGGTCTTTGTTATATTGTGAAAAGCCATGGTCTGCATGTGTTATATTGTGAAAAGCCATGGTCTTTGTTATATTGTGAAAAGCCATGGTCTGCATGTGTTATATTGTGAAAAGCCATGGTCTGCATGTGTTATATTGTGAAAAGCCATAGTCTGCATGTGTTATATTGTGAAAAGCCATGGTCTGCATGTGTTATATTGTGAAAAGCCATGGTCTGCATGTGTTATATTGTGAAAAGCCATGGTCTGCATGTGTTATATTGTGAAAAGCCATGGTCTGCATGTGTTATATTGTGAAAAGCCATGGTCTGTGTTATATTGTGAAAAGCCATGGTCTGTGTTATATTGCTGTGTGATCCGGTCGGGAGTGGATGATGATCCTAAACCGGAGAAGGAATGCTGCCCAGGCTACACTCTATAGGAAATTCAGAAGCACTAGAGGAAATTAAAGTGTATTTAAGTATACAGATAAATACAGGTTTGCTTGAGTATTTCCTTTTTTCATACTTCCACTACATCTCAGAGGCCAATATTTAACTTTTTACTCCACTTCATTTATTTGACAGCTTTAGTTACCTTTATGATTAATAACTAATCAAACTATTAAAGGAGCATTCAGTGATTTGGAAAAACCCTGGTCTGCCCCGGTAACAAGATGTGCACATGCACGCACTACAGTGGGGGGACACGCGACAGGCCAACAGCACGCACACCAAGGCCCGCACCCGCTCGATCGTGATTGGCGGAAGGCCCCTCTCTATCCTGATTGAATGAAGGCTGGGCCACCTATAGCCAAAAACGAAACCTACGGTTTTTTGACCCCAGGGGTTAACTGGGGACAAGGGAGGAACTCCTTATATGGTCAGCACACTCTAGTAGAGAGGATTATCACACAACAACAAAAAAAGTGATATTTGAATTAAGTGAAAAAACTGAATATACCTTTAAATCTGCAGATCCAGAAGCTCACAATACATGTGGCGCATTGTGAGCTGGCAGATCACGATTTTCAACTAGCTAAATTATAAAATAAGGCTCATGGTCAACCATTAGGCCTATTGTCCAATATCATAGATTTTTACACAGTGATATTATTACTAAATTCCAACATACGAGCACTTCTTTCACACATCATCAGGTGCTACAACAATGTGCTCCTCTACTGAAGCAAGAATGTCCTGCTGTGTTGCCTTGGTAACCTGCTACCAACCATTGTACAACATAGAACATACAACCTATAATTATGTAGAGTTGTCTCTGTGTGACCATCCTACAAACTGTATGTTTTAAGCGTCTTATTGCATTGCATTTCACAGCAGTTGCAATGCAACTCATTCAGTGCCAAGGGCATGTTTGGACATGTCTTTTTTCAAAGGCCCTCTGTGCCAATCATGTGTGTGTTTTTACACTAGATGGCGCTCTTGGCTAAAATATGATTCACCATTCAAGTCCCAATGTGACAAGGAACTCACGTGGTCGTAAGAACAAAAACCATAACTCCATATATGGTCACGCCTCGTGACATCACATCTCCATATATGGCCATCTCCATATATATGAAGATCACAACACTGACCTCATCTAACCCTGGATAACTATACATGGAGAGATATGGAGCCGGCCAGCAACTCTACATCTGACAAAGTTGGCCTAAAGTGCAGAGTTATTTCTTCACTGATGTGGTTTAGATCTCCATATATCGAGCTGACCTATTCTGACATCCCATACGTTGATCCTTCCCATGCACCCGTCCTACCTGTTCTGAGGTTTTGCCCACCTGGGCCTCAACCTCCCGATGATACAAAGAGCCTCTGAAACCTCCTACACCCTCAACCCACAGCCCAGCAATGCTGTCCACTTCTTTCAAGCTCTTTTAGTACGGAGGATCAGTGGAGCAGGACAAAGCATTCTCTGGGGTCACGCACGCACGCACGCACGCACGCACGCACGCACGCACGCACGCACGCACGCACGCACGCATGCACATTTTGCAGAAGTAACAAGTATCACCTCAATCTAAAGCAGAATGCGAAGGCAGAATCAGATTTGCTGCAACCTGCTGTTTCTTTCGCCCGGCGGGGTGGAGGGAAGGAGCCAGGTGAGGAGAAACGATAACAGGGCAGAAAATAGGGGTGGAAGCCCAAAGAAAAACAGAACGGCCCAACGCAGCAGCAGCACAGCTATAGGGAGAGCAGATAACCTCCACTCAACCACAGCAAACCCGCAACTAATGGAGATCCAATAAAGCATTGTGGAATGAACAGAGGGCATAATATGCTGTACTGCGATATTAAGTTGAATGGTTATGCTGGCTATAAAGTGGTTCACTGGTACTATTACCTCTGTTATCTCTCCCTGCTCGGTGCTGTTCAACCTTCCTCTGTCATGTTCCGTTGCTGCACTCTGTATTGGTCTGGTCTGCAGTGTTGATTTCGTCGACTAAAACTAAGACGAAAAATGTTTGTCGACTACCTTTTTCCACTGATGAAAACAAAATGTAAACTAAATAAAAACTAAGCTATGATGACTAAGACTAAATGTACTGACAATTTAGTCAACAAATAAAAACTATTTTAGGAAGGGACTATTGGACAAGAGATCCAGTATAAGTCATTTTACAATTAGTTGCATGCTGAAAATAGCCGATCTACAAGCTCACAACGCGTCGCGCTGCAACGCGTTGTGAGCTTGTAGATCAGCCATTTTCAGCAAGTGTAAAAATCAGTCATTACGACGGCATCAAGGCCCACCAAAAAACATTTTGTTCGACTAAATTAACTGTAGATTTAGTCGACAAAAATCGTATGATATTGAGTCGACTAAAACTAGACTAACACTAAAACATTCTAGGTGACTGAAATGTGACTAAAACTAAATTAAAACTATTCAAGAGACTATGACTAAAACTTGCTGCCAAAAACAACACTGCTGTTCTGGTGGGGGGGCCCGTCCTAAAGTTTGCACCGGGCCGGCCCTGCTGTTACTACGTTATGCTGCCACCTCTTTAGCTGATCTAAAATCATGGTAAACCATGGCCTTGTGTGGCTTATATATTTTTAGAAAACTGTTTACGACGTAGAAGAAAGGAGGGACCCGCACACCGCCACTTGCTAGGTTCACGAGCATTTATTTACAGAGCAGAGCAGCGTTTCGGTCTTGCAACCTTCCTCAGGTTTAACAAACCCTGAGGAAGGTCGCAAGACCGGAACGTTGCTCTGCTGGTGGCGGTGTGCGTGTGTCCCTCCTTTCTTCTACGTCGTATGCCTCGTCACCATCGCACCTGCTCCAAATTGCCAACTGGGTGTGCGGAAGCCTTCTCTCCATAAGAAAACTGTTTACAAAATCATAGACTGTGAATGTGAAGTGAGGGGCGCTCTTATCATCATACATCACCTCATTCCGGCCAATCGCAATTTGCGTCCTCACTGTTCCGTCCTTTATCCTCAATACGTACTTTGCTCAGCCAATCAAATCATCGCTATAGGGTGCTCAGCCAATCAAATCATCGCTAAAATTCACACAAACTAATCTGGGCATAGGAGGGGCTAGTGCCCCTAAAAAAAGTGAAATTGAAGTGAAAAAAACCCCCAATGTCACCACACACATAATTTCCCCACAACGGCGATGCAAAATTGCGAATGCATGGATGGTCCTGAATGGTACTGATTGGAGATTTTTAAATGCACACGATGAGAATTAAAAAGCACTGGAGAGAAAAGTCTGGTCTGATGGGAAATGTATTCCACAATTAAGATGTATACAAATGATGAAGACACAACCTCTCTCTAGGAGTTGTTGGGGCAACATAACATAAATGCACTTTGCATTGAGTATATGAAGGCACAAAATCAGCAAAAGGGTGGGTCTTAACATGACTTTAGAGATACTGGGCAACAACTGGGCAATGAGCCACTGAAGCACCGGTTCAAACCAGTAGCTTGACTGGTCCATTGATAGATGTAGCCAAAGGTCGCGACCTGATACGGTGAAACTCCTGAGAAACAAGGAAGTTGCTGGGCAGACTACACTCAGAATCTGCCCGTACCTCTTAAAGGCCTCCTGACCTTGTCTCCTTTATCAGGGCGCGCTCCCCAGAGACCTATCAGTTAGTTGCATTGGAATTTGAGAACAACATGTTAAAATGAAAAAATAAAGGGAATTGTATATTAACATATAGAGAATATTTATATTCTCCAATCAGTACCCATATCTGCCTATGTTTTAAAGTGATTTGCAAAACCTTGCACATACGCAGCACAAAATGGAGCACTGGGATAAAAAACGAACTTGCGAGGGGCAATATATCCATTAAGGTAAACAAGATGTTGGTGCAGTGACACTGATACATGCGGCACAGGTATGTGTTTATCAAGTATTTTACAACAGCATGCAGTCAATCAAAGCAAGGAAACTATCCGTTTTATATCTTATTCTTCTCCTGCCTAAGACGTTTTGAGAGAATAAAGGTTTTGTGCATTTTATGCAACCACGTACACACACGCACGCACGCACGCGCACACACGCACACACGCACACGCACACGCACACACACACACACACACACACACACACACACACACACACACACACACACACACAAAATGTTTATTTATGTCCACATAATGAGAAGCACAGGAATACCTTGTACAAAGGACATAAACACTGCCAGTGCAGTTTGACAATAGGAGAGCAGCCAGTTACAACGTGCATGGACGGCAAAGCAGTACAGCACAGCTGACATGTCGGACACAGGGCAGCAGACATAAATCACGGATAAAGGAAACAACGCCTCCTCCAAATTGAGCGGCTTCCTATAATGGCTGAAACTGAGCAGTACCTCGCTAACTGCTTGGCTTTCCTTTTGGAAAGACTGGCCATTTGTAAGCCCCTCACAACCAACTTATGCACATGCCCTAGGGCCTAGGCTGCCAAAGATAAACACACACACACACACACACACACACACACACACACACACACACACACACACACACACACACACACACACACACACACACACACCTGCAGGCTGTGTTCCAGCTTAGGCAGCAATGGAATGACGTATACTGTAGGTTGAGATATTGGTGATGGAGACCTTAGTGTACCACGTCTCTTTGGAGCTGCACCACCGTTTCATATCTCAAAGTAAACCTGCAACGATCCAACCAACATCCTGCTGGGTTCCCCACAAATACCCACACAGCCGTGTAACATATCCTGAATAGCTGCATGCAGGGGTGGTTGGCTGATACATATTTATATCTGCAAATATTACAGCATTTCTTTTAATAGTTCTACTGCGTAACCCACATTCCCCGGTGTCGGTGGTGCGTAATACGCTAAACCCGCTATTTGTTTAATGTGTTTAATTCACTGTTTTTTAATAATTAAAAATAAAGAGCGGATTTGTCACGGACCTGGTGACGAGGCCGTCACGTTATGATGACGAAACCGGACATCTAGCCATGCTCTGGGCTGCTAGGGCTCAGGTTAATTTATTTGTTTGTCCCCGAGGGGTGATTTGGTTTACAGCAAGGCATAACACAGGCAGATAACATGAATCACATAAAACACAGTAAAAAAGCACAGGATGGCAGTTCAAGGTATCAGTGTAACATTGAAATTCATAACATTTTCAGAAACAGTTGTATAAATAATTCCTACAAGCGAGTCAGGTGACAAGTTACCTCCTCCTCCTATCGGCATTTAGAGCCTGGATAGACACCGGCACGAAGCAGAACTTATACCTATTGCTTTTGGCCCCTGGAACTTTTAGGCGAAGGCCAGAAGGAAGCAGCTTGAACTCAGCGCAGAGGGGATGGGAGTTGTCCGTACAAAAGGACTTGGCTTTCTTAAGCACCTGTTTTTTAAATACTTGATCTAGACTACTGAAATTAACTCCAGCTATCTTTGAGGCCGTTCTCACAATCCTACCAAGGTGGTTTTTGTCCTTTATGTTTAGGTTTCCATACCAACAAATGATGGAGAAGACTTCTCCTGAAGTCAACACACATTTCCTTGGTTTTCGAGACATTCAGTTGGAGAAAGGCATCCCCACACCAAGAGAGAAAGTCTTCAAGTACTTGGCCATGACCAACTTCATCATCACCAAGCAAGCTGACTATGATGGAGTCGTCAGCGAATTTGACAATAAATCTGTTGGCATGATGACTAACTAATCATTTGTGTATAAAATATACAAGAAGGCAGACAGTACGCAACCCTGAGGTGAGCCGGTAGAAGATGATAATAGGTTGGATAAAATTCCTGTTGTGATCTATTGGAAAGAAAGTCGAGGATCCAACCTACAAGACCTGCATCTAGACAGAATCAATTTACAAGTTTGTCTGCCAGAACATGAGGCTGAATTGTATTAAACGCTGACGAAAAATCTACGAAGAGCAGCCTTGGGTGCTTCTTACTACCTTCTAAATGTTTCTGGGAAAATAGGTTCAATGCATGTGAACGGGTGGTTTGTTTGGACTACAACATGCTGTGCAGGGTGCAGGGTGCAGGGTGCATCTCCCCTTATACATGTTCCCTGGCACCCCTATATGCCAGGGGCATAACAATGGATATGTATTTATGTATTTGTCATAATAGCCAAAGACGTGTGCCAGAAAATAATAATAAAAATAAGTATTCTACATGAGCTCTGACTGCTGAACAAAGCATGGGAAGGGTTTTGTTTTGTTTTCTCACTGGTATGAAAAAAAGAAGAGAAGGATTAATCACTGAACGAATCAGAATGTGCCTTAAAAATTAATATATCCAATATACCGAGGCTGCCAGGATTGTTTCATTACCTTTGGAGCGTACGCCAAAGTATTTGCGCCTTTGATCCATGAAAAGCCCCCTGAAAATAGTTCCATGGCTTGTTGTCGAAGAGAAAAATATGCCACCGTCGCGATCCGGAACAACAACCATTCACTTGCATTGAACTCATTTTCCCAGAAGCTCTTGCAGCCCAGAGCACGGGTCGATTTCCGGTTTGGTCATCATAACACGACGGCCTCGTCACCAGGTCCGCGACAAATCAGCTATTTCTTTTTAATTATTAAAAAACAGCGAATTAAACACATAAAACAAATAGCGGGTTTAGCGCATTGCGCAGGGCAGAAACATGGATTAAATAGCGTGGAGAGCGGGTTATGCAGTAGAAGTGTTAAACCTCCCCAGCCACCTCTAGAGTGAGACGGATAGATAAGGTGAGGCCATAACTGTGGTGGCTGGTGGGGGACAGCATTCTGCAAAAGTGCAATCTTCAGAGCCCATAATTGTAGAGTGCTTTATAGGTAGTAAAAAAGAAAGGATGGCTGGCGATACAGCAGTAACCCTGACACAACAACCTACAGGCAACCAACCAACCAGGAGGGAGGTGGGGGGGGAGAGAGAGAGAGAGAGAGAGAGAGTCCTCTCTTCTATCGTTTATGCCTCCATCGCCTCCTCTGCAGTTATTAACTCTCATCAATATAACCCTGGCCTCTACCTCTCTACCTACCTGATCTATTTGCCCCTCTCCCTGCACTCTCTCTGTCCCCATCTTTCTCTCTCTCTCTCTCTCTCTCTCTCTCTCTAGGGAGAAGAGGGAATGCTGAGCCCGAGACAGGCCTAAGGCCTTGACCTGGGGAGGTAAAACAGTAGTTCAATGATCCAGACAGTGCAGATTTAATGCACGCACGCACGCACGCACGCACGCACGCACGCACGCACGCACGCACGCACGCGAGAGAGAGAGAGAGAGAGAGAGAGATCCTCTTTACAAGGCTCAAGGACTGCCACTGTGCCATCAGTTTTGAGATTAGACTTTCTCCATCTCTCCTTTCATCTCTCTCTCTCCTCACGCTGTCAAATCTCGAGCATCAATACGACTCTGAGAGTGCAGAAATGGGTCAATTTGCACACTGTCAGAGTGAAAACGACGCTCAGGACTGTACAGTTCACCCTCGAGTGCCAGGGAATTTAGCTCAAGGAGAGAGAAGGTGTTTTCCGGTACGACCGTCTGTATAAATAACTGAGGGCAGTCAGGCAACGAGGCCAACGTTACACATCATAACAATATTATTTTATATTATTCATTATAATAGTATTATTTACTTACTTACATACATACACAACCGTATTTATATCCAATGGAGCTCAGACTGGTGGATAAAAGTATACTAAGTATACTAACTATCCCTTATGGGTCTTCATCAGGTCATACCTGTCAATGGGAATTTAATGTTTAATTCATGGACATTTTTGCTTCTTTGGGAAATGTTTTTTAAAAATGTGACAGTGCCCGGTGTCGAGTTGGTCTGACCCATGGTTGTCCGGAACTGCCACAAAAGGCCTCTGCCTGGGCCACAGCTGACATCAAGGCCTCTGCCCGGGCCCGACTCTATACATGCCTAAATACGGGTTCGTCCCACCGACTTCTGAGTTCTGACATCACTTCTGACATCACAATATAAGTGCAGTGCCCGGTGTCGAGTCGTTCAGACCCACGGTTGTCCAGAACCGTCACAAAAGTCCTCTGCCTGGGCGCCGCTCTAGTAATAATAAATTAAAAACAAAAACAAAAAAAATTGTCCGCGACCCCCACAAATGTGTCTCGACCCAGTGTTTGGGAAACAGTGTACTAGAGGATATACTGGGCCTGTGCTAAGGGACTTAGAACAACACATGCTTAACTAACTTCCTGTCTTGTCTCATCAAAACAACTTGAGCAAGAGATGAGAGAGAGCCTCTGCCCTAGATATGGACGTGATTAAAGCAGTGTGTGTGTGCGTGTGTGCACGTGTGCATGTGCGTGTGCGTGTGTGTGCGTGCGTGTGTGCGTGCAGTCCTGTACCTGATAAAGTAAGAGGGGGAGATGGAGATTAAGTGAGACAGAAAAACACCGCTCAGCATGTGAGCATCAATCCACAAAATGCTGCTCCTCAACCAGCTGCTCAAGATAGAACAGAACACTCGCCTCCGCACACACGCGCACGCACGCACGCACGCACGCACGCACGCACGCACGCACGCACGCACGCACGCACGCACGCACGCACGCACGCACACGCACAGTACCGAGTGTTGCTTATATGTTATGCTGAGCAGTCATTTTAGCAATAGGCATGCTGGCAGGAGAAGTACTTTAAATGTTTTATTATTATATAAATATATACTTATTTTAATGTGGAAGCACCCTCATGCCAAATTCCTGCAGTCACAATTTCTGCTCATGGCGTGGTTGCCACGTAACAGCTTGGAAATGGACACACTCCAAGATGGTAAATGTTGCTGTCAAAGTGGATGCCCCGCAGTCAAAGTGTTCAGAGGGAAGCATTTGAAACGTATAGGCCTATGAATTTTGGTAGATTGCCCCCTCTGGCTGGAGAGGTCACATGGTCAACTGCAGAGGCGTCATTTCATTTAAAAAAAAAGTAGAGGCTTGCAAAAAATTGAGCACCTAAACCCATATTAAAAGAAATATCTAAAGTATGCCGTGAGTTGTGAATTGTGAAACAATATATATCACACCCGTGTGAACTGAGTGGTGCATGCAGGTTGCTCAACAAAACAACTGGCTGGCTGTAGACAGACAGACAGACAGACAGACCGACCAGGGCCAGGCATTGGAGCGGTAGAGGCACCGCTCAAAAACATTCAGAGGTGGAGGAAATATTTATAAATTACCTGAATGAATTGCCATCCCCTGGAATCCAAAATGGTGCCCCTTGTAGAGTGGCTGGAGCACAATGGTTACCTTGGCTGTGGCTATGTGTGCTTGTGTGTGTTGTCATATTGCGCTGTGCGTTCTTAACACTGGATGGTGTCTGTTGTTTCAGAACCACGGACAGCACCATTCGCTGTAGGCTATGTATATGTTGTTTCAGAACCGCGGACAGCACCGTTCGCTGTAGGCTATGTATATGTTGTTTCAGAACCAC
Organism: Electrona antarctica; assembly: GCF_951216825.1. Taxonomy (NCBI): domain Eukaryota; kingdom Metazoa; phylum Chordata; class Actinopteri; order Myctophiformes; family Myctophidae; genus Electrona; species Electrona antarctica. The sequence continues at coordinate 30,050,981 of NC_136796.1, read as the reverse complement.
GGACAGCACCGCTATGTATATGTTGTTTAAGAACCACGGACAGCACCGTTCGCTGTAGCTATGTATATGTTTCAGAACCACGGACAGCACCGTTCGCTGTAGGCTATGTATATGTTGTTTCAGAACCACGGACAGCACCGTTAGCTGTAGGCTATGTATATGTTGTTTCAGAACCGCGGACAGCACCGTTCGCTGTAGGCTATGTATATGTTGTTGCAGAACCACGGACAGCACCGTTAGCTGTAGGCTATGTATATGTTGTTTCAGAACCGCGGACAGCACCGTTCGCTGTAGGCTATGTATATGTTGTTTCAGAACCGTGGACAGCACCGTTCGCTGTAGGCTATATATGTATATGTTGTTTCAGAACCTGGTAGGCTACATTTTTCATTTATGTCATCATGTTCAGGTTGACATTTTTATGTCTTCATGTTCAGGTGGTCAATTTAGAAGTAGTTCTCGAGTTCAGAAAGTGTGGGCACCCTGTGTTAAACGGTGTCATTCTATTTGATGGAACACGTGTCAACGTCAATGTTGAGCCCTGCCGCACAATCCGCTATGCTCAGAGATAAACTGTACCTGTCTACATCCCAAACCCCATCTCCAACATTATTGCCAGGCTTCTAAACGCTCCTGTCACCAAAAGATACAAATGCGTCTCCTCGAGCACACCGTGTCCCTATATAACTCGGAGATGCACCCGTTCTCAACCTTCCCTTTCCATCTAGGCCTTTCTAAACCCCGTGCCTTTACTCACTCTTACTCACTCAACCACCCCTTTTCTCCTCTGTGACCTTTCTCGTGCTCACCCCTCAATTACTCGCTCACAATGCCCTCCACCGTCTGCCAGCTCCGGTCATACCTGGTGGGAGAAGAAATGCTATAGGTCCCTCTGTGTGAAATTAGCCATCCCTTTTTCCCCACCTCCCTCCCTCCCTCCTCTCCTCTCCCTCCCTCCCTCCCTCCTCTCCCGCCTCCTCCGCCCTGGCCGAGCTGTAATTTACATCACCTGACACAATGAACTTTGCCCAACGTTCACCGCCAGCCTCTGAACTGGGATAACAGTGAACAGGGTGCACCGATGTAGAACACAAACAGAGGTCCACACACCCGTCTTTTTCCATTTTCCGCATGAAAGTGGAGGCTCCAAGTGAATAATACGTTTTGAAAGGAATCAAAGTGCATCATCGCTCCACGAATCCCTTTCAGGACTGGCCAGAACTACCTTTCATGAGTTCTTTGCTATAGGAAGAATTGGCTGCAATCACTTCCAACTCAGAAGACTTGTGTCACTTCCCAGCAAAAAGATGAGAATAATCACCAAACGGCAAACAGATGATGACTGAGTCAGCAAAGCAATCCAGCAAAAGGCTTTGTCGGACCCCAAAATGGGTAAGGGTATCTTAAGGCTGCACATTCCCAGTCACCATGTTTTCATTCTAGTCACAAAAGGGGCCGAGGCTGGGGAAGAAAAAAAGACATCCGAACAAGGGAACGCCATGAGCAATATTGGTACAGGAGCATCTTACAGTGACTCAGACTCCCTTAACACTCAATACACACATTAAGGGAATGTGATGTTCAATCTAGAGGAATGTACAATAGTGGGAAATATGACGATCAGAGAGAATGCAAGCATACATCTCTCAACAGATAAAACAAGACTATACGTTTGTGTGAATAAACAAAAATGTCTTCCAGCATTATGTTTCTTATGTCTGGGAGGGGGGGGGGGGGGGGGATTAGCCATAGACACTGCACACATAATCGCTATTGATTTGGAAAATCATACTACTAGCTGCAGCAAATTAGACCTTTCACTCGCCCTGCTAGCTAGTGGAGAAATGCCTTCCCATTTCTCCCCTTGCATAGCCCTTAATCTGCCCATACCCCTCCTGTATCCTGTGATCGTTATTGATAGCTGTGTGTATACTTGTATATGCGTGTGTGCTTTTATGCACTACAATGCCTGGTAGGCTGAGGGCACATGGTTGTATTTACATGACTCAATGTTGCCAAGAAGCTGCCTGCCTGCCGTAGAAAACAAAGGTCTGTAAATCCAGCCCAACCGTGTCTCTCATCCTGCAGTCCTTCACAATATCTTATTGATTAGAAATCAAACGCTACTTTTCCTTCCCTCTTCGTGGCTCGCTTTTAGGTTTTTATGCTGTGGCAGTCACTTCATAGCCCCCCCCCCCCTCTCTCCCTCTCTCTTTCACTCCCTCTTGCGCCACCATAAGTCAGTCCTTAGAACCCCCAGCGTCAGCCAAATGCCGCTCTGATTAATCACTTGATTACTTCTAATCGATGATGCCATTGATAAATGTCGCTACTCGACCAAAACGAAGACCTCCTTGGAGGACCGAGTGTGCGGAACGCTGGTCGCGAACGAGCGCCTGAACGAGCATGCGTCTCCATCAGTCTCCCTAACGTCGCCTCGACACTGATCGCAGAGAGCGCACAGTGCCTCGCCGTGGGAGCAGTCAAAGCCAACCATGGCTAGCAGCTATGCTTTCACCCAGGCTATCCAGCTGTGTCCACCAAGAAGGACTGGCTCCATTACTTACTTATATATAGCATATAGGCCATCGACGACTCTTCTCCATCTAACGTGGTTTTGGGCTGTCCTTTCTGCATCTCCCCAGTTGATTCCCTGTCTCTTCAGCTCCGCCTCAGTGTCCCGCCTCCAGGTGTTCTTAGGCCGCCCTCTCTTCTGCCTCCCCTTGGGGTTCCAAGTCAGGGCCTGGCGCGTTATACTAGCTGCCGGTTTCCTCAGGGTGTGACCGATCCATCTCCACTTTCTCCTTAGGATCTGTTTCTCCACTGGCTCCTGACTCCCTTTCCTCCATTTTCCTGATTTTGTTTGGCCAAACTGACTTCATTGTTCGACCGTATTTGCTCCTGCACCTCTGTTTGTTTGCTTGCTTTCCTCACAGCCCATATTGTTTCGAGTTATTGGGTACAAGACAAACAGAAAATGGATTTCAACGCAAATACAGTCAATCTTCCGGCGCAGGTGTTCCTGGCAGATGTTTTGGTAACCTTCATGCGGCTGTGGCGCGCTGCCAGTCCCAGAGACAGCGTGAACAAACAGCACATCAGAACAATGAGCACTCGACACGCACATCACCGGGTCTCCAACTCGGAGCCTTTCCCTCCATCTTTTGTCTCTGCATCGCCATTTATGTTATTGCTTCAAACACTTCATGCACATCCATGCACTTCATAGATGTGTACGCATTGGAACATGAGTGCACACTCAACCTCGCACACACACACTCACGCTCGTGCACACGTGCACGCACACGCACACACTCGCACACACACACACACACACACACACACACACACACACACACACACACACACACACACACACACACACACACACACACACACACACACACACACACACACACACACACACACACAGAGAGAGAGAGAGAGATAAGTCCATACAGGCAATAGGTTGCCAAGTCAATCTCTATCTCCATGGGTGGTATCTGCAGGGGAGGGTCATCATTATGTGGAACAAAAACACTGAGAGTGAGAGATACCGAGATGAGCTTCAAGACTGAATGAGGCCTCCGCTGTCTCCCACTGAGAGCGTGGTACTGTATGCATGTTGCCGTGTGTGCGCGTGCGTGCATGTGGATCACTGAGAAACTGAAAGGAAAGATACAAGCTTGAGAGAGAGCGTTAAGCCCGATTTATACCTTGTCGCCCGGCGGCACAACCCGCTGAAAATAGCTGACCTACAAGCTCACAACGCACTGCATCCATGACGCAGTGTGAACGTGTAAATCTGCTACTTTTGCGGCGTGACACCTGTATGACAGAGCATAAATCAAGTGAAAAGAGAACAAGAGAGAGAGAGAGAGAGATGAGGCTCATTCCAGGTATTAAAACACATTTCTACAAATAACATTTGTAAATACAAGTTTAAGAAGCTCTCCATCTGTATCCTCTCAGCTTGTTTACCAAGGCTGAGTGCTTCTCTGGTGTTGTAGGACCTAATGCACTTAAATGTCTGCAGTCAGGCCAGGTGAAGTACACACACAACGCCATATCAGAGCCAATGTAGGAGCGTGTGGAGCGTGTGGAGCGTGAGCACGAGTTCAGCGTGTCCCCGTTAATTGCGGTCCCATTGTCCAGATCAAATCTGGGACAATCCTTTGTTATTGGGGGAGGGGCACATCAGACATTCAAACATCTTATATAATCTTAACCTTTAAACCATAGTTTTCTTTTCTCTTCTTTGTTAGATAGCAAGCACTCCATAGTGTCAACTGACTGATATTGACTGACCGGCCGACCCATGGGCCGACCGGCCGGTAAATTCACCTCGCTCTCTCTCTGATATTCTGTTATGTAGCTTACGAGCTGGTTCAGGCAGGTATACTCGAGTGTGGGTCGGGATCACATGCACACACGGTACGCCACCGTACGCAACTGTGACGAGTCAAGCTGCAGAGCGATTTAGCAGCTTACTTAAAGCTATAGCCTCATTGCACTGTTGCTCCTGTTGCTGTCACATATATCAGTGCATGTCGGTATACAGTATGTGCTTCTTTACACCCCGAGGAGTCACCCCAGAACCACCACCATGCAGCATGCAGGCTCCGTTTCCCCTGTGGTTTATGTTTCTCCCTGGGGCAGGGCGGGGGGGGGGGGGGGTTGTGATATATCTCCCTGCTCTTAAATGGTTGTCTTCTAATTGTGCTGAAGAGGGAGTAACATGTAGCAGAGGCTGAACGGCAAGATCAAACACAAACGCACGCACGCACGCACGCACGCACGCACGCACACACGCACGCACGCACGCACACACGCACGCACGCACACACAAACACACACACACGCACGCACACACACACGCACACAAACACACACACACACAGGATCCACCGTGGTTGATTAGAGTGGCCCACAGCCAGCACTGTTTTCCAGGCCTCTTATCCAACGGTATAAAACCCAGCTTGTTTTTTTCTTTTGTTTTTTTCTTTCAAGACAGCATGAAACTTTCATGAGTCAAACTCAGACCTCTCTCCGTGTCTTAAAAGGCTCTCTGCTCGGCAGCGGGCGTTGGCATGCCAACCCCGGGGCGGTCTGAGCATCATTACAGCCATCACTGTTGGTAACGACCCCTGAAGCCAGGGGGTCGCCAGGGGGAAAGGAGAGCTGTCCAGGCAAACCATCACAAACTAGCAGCCGCCCCGCGATTCAATTCATCAAAGACCATGCAGCATGCCTCTGAATGGGAGTGTGTGTGCGTAAGTGTGTGTGTGTGTGTGTGCATGTGTGTGCGTGCGCGTGTGTGCGTATGTGTGTGTACATACTTGTGTACATGCACATCTGCGCCTGTGTAGCAGGTACATGTACTATAAAGCGCCGTGTGTGTGTGTGTGTGTGTGTGTGTGTGTGTGTGTGTGTGTGTGTGTGTGTGTGTGTGTGTGTGTGTGTGTGTGTGTGTGTGTAGGGGTGGATTTGTGTTTATGTACTGTGTTTCTGGCTTATCGTGTGCGTGTGAGTGTGTGTGTGTGTGTGTGTGTGTGTGTGAGTGTGCGTTTGTGTATGTATGTGTGTGCGTGTGCACGTGTGTGTGCACACACATGCGTGGAACCAAGGGAAGGGGTAATGAGGACCGGTGGGGCTCGTTTAGACAGCCAGGGTTGAGCAGCAAGCGAAGCTCGCCAGCAGCTCTCCAGCCCCGGCCGTGCACCCGGAGCACAGCGCACCACACACACACACACACACACACACACACACACACACACACACACACACACACACACACACACACACACACACACACACACACACACACACACACACACACACACACACACACACACACACACACACACAGCGCACCAAGCTCCACTTCCTATATAGCCTTGTAATCTCCAGCCCAGAGCGCATCTGGACCCATCCACATGCCAGTGCTCACCATGATCACCCCAGCGCACGCACGCACGCACGCACGCACGCACGCACGCACGCACGCAACGCACGCACGCACGCACGCACGCACGCACGCACGCACGCACGCACGCACGCACGCACGCACGCACGCACGCCCAACTTCCCATACTTTTACTCCACTATACATCTCACTGATCTCAGATCCAAATATTGTACTTTTACTCCACTACGTTTATTTGAAAACTTAAGTTACTTTGTAGATTTGGATTGTTGTTACAAAACATACAGTAACCACTTCAGCCCTATGTACATTTCGGCAATTTGAAAATAGCCGATCTACAAGCTCACAATGCGTCGCATCGTGACGCACCGTGAGCTTGTAGATCGGCTATTTTCAAAACATTTTATACATATGCAAACATGAAATGGGACATTCCGCACAAGTACTTAAAAAACGTCTGTTCTTTTACTCAAATAAATGTTGAATTCCGGACTTTTACTTGTAACAGAGTAGTTCTACATTGACAGCCAAGGGCTGTATATTGGAAAGGTCCCTCAGCTAGTATACATCAGTACTACACCTCTCCCATCTGGGTTATGCGTCTGCTAATGAGCACAGTAGGAAAAACAACTGTGTGCAAAATAAGCATGCCTTTTTAGTTTGTGTTCCCCAGCCTTAGGCCCAAGGAGAAACAAAACACTTATTTACTTAACTTGAAGATAAAAAAGGTAACGTTTCAATTACACAAAGTTCATTTTTGGACCACATGTGTCTCATCTTGTCTGTGATACTGAATGCATGGCACTTACCACTTTCCCTGCGGAACACACTAAACGCAACTTTTGTATGTTTAATTCGCCATTTTTTTGATAACTTTTAAGACTTCCGTGGATTCCCTCGGACAGAGTGACGAGGATGACGCATTCGGATGACGTAACCGGAAATCGAAACCTAAAACTGGCTTGCTAGGGCTTCTGGGAAACTGAGGCGCAATGTTAGTCTATGTGGCGCATTGGCTCCGCCCGTGCATCCCTGATCCTCGCTGGTTGTTGCTGTCTGTTGTTATTTTCGAACACTATAACAAACCATCGCACCATTTTAAGGCGGATTTTCATGAAACGGAACGACGATAATGGACGGGTCGGTGGCTTCTTCAAAGGTTAGTGAAAAACACGGCAGGGAAAGATGTTTATTATGGATTCCCAAAGGAGTCAATGTGTTAATGCAAGCTACTGGATGACTGCATGATTGTCTGTGCACATAGAAATCACACAGGCAGCCTTACAGGCAGATTGCAGCTGTTTGTTTACAACAATATCCAGACCCACACAGACACACACAGACACACACATGCGGACATACAGTAGCCTCATCACCTTCCATTGATTTCCCGCTGGCCAACCAACTGCTTAGCCATCTTTCTGGTGACAGGATGACCCATGAGGCCTGTTACATACTCGCGCACACGCACATGTACACGCACACGCACACGCACACACACACACACACACACACACACACACACAGTATCCCGTGGCCTTTAGGGAACTCCCGAAGCGCTTATTGACCGCAGAGAGAGTGGCAATTAATCTGACACAGGCTTAAAAGCCTGTCACCGTCCTGTGCACGCGTGCGTGTGTGTGTGGATGCTTGCATGCATGTGTGCTCGAGTGAGTGCCCATATTATTTTTTGTTCTCTACGTTTCTGCTTTGTGTGTGTGTGTGTGTGTGTGTGTGTGTGTGTGTGTGTGTGTGTGTGTGTGTGTGTGTGCACGCGCACTTAACCGCACGCACAGTTGCTGAACTGATGAACGGAATGCCTCCTCCACATTATGTTC
>NC_136796.1:30038921-30043017 GCF_951216825.1 Electrona antarctica | reverse complement strand
GTTTTGTCAGAAGCACTGTTAAATACTTTTCATTGGTCTCTAAACTGCCTCCTCCTGGCCAGCTGGGGCGCCTGATGGAGGGGAAAGGAACTGGTTGAAACAACGTGTTCCTTCCACGCGCTATATCCAACTGGGGAAACTCCCCCCTGTCAGGTGAAAATAAGCGGCTTGGACTCCTCATGCATAGCAGGAAGCATGAGGTCAGTCCGTTGCTCTCCCCAGGTTGGCAGAGGGAGTGTAGAGCCCAGGATAATTGACCAATTTTCTACCAATTTACAATTTAGGCATTTAGCATTTACGCTCTTAATCCAGAGCGATTTACTGTACATTAAGCAAGAACAAAAAAGCATGGCAATACATCATACATAAACAAGTAGTTATCATGAATCATACGTAAGCTAAGAACGTAACAGTGGAATATCTATATAATGAAACATATGAAGCATATATGCAATTATGGGCACTAGATTTACCCGTAAATCTCAAGTTTAGCAGGCATATACAGTAAAATACGGTAATATACAGGTGTGATGGCACAATTTGGGAGTTTACCGGAGTTGGAAAGTAAGTACAGGAGTTTCCTGTAATATACATATCCGTATTCCATGCTTTTTGCGCAGTGCTATATAGTGCTATGTCTACATGAAATGTTATAAGTCTACATAAAATGCTATCTAAGTTACATAAGTTTGCATGTACGCCTGTAAGGTCAGACAGCGGTGACATTCACTGTGTCCGTGGGTGTGGGTTTCGTGCATATGTGAGCGGCTTCCGACCCTATATTAGCCAATTAAGACCTGAGACCAGATTCTACAAAATGTCGTCCAAATGTCGACAGTTTTCTGAAAGGCGTATCAGTGACAGTGGTGCACTGGTGCTCAAACTATTCCATGTGAAGGACCCACAGAATTATCTGTATTTTGGCCACGGACCCCCATCTGAAAATGTTATTCCAGGGAGCCCCCAGAAGCAAAGATATGAGTTAAAAACGTTTGCTGTGAAAGAATATACATTCAAAGATTTGCGCCACATTTTCGAGATTTTTCCAAAATAGCAGATCTACAAGCTCATAGCAAGGCACAGAGTGCCGTGCTATGAACTTGTAGATCTGCTATTTTTTTCAACAGGTAAAGTTTAAAATAATGGTTAAAGTGGTTAAAAGCTAAGGCGACACAGATTCGCCCTCATGTCTAAATGTGTTAGGGCAAATAGCTCCGTCCATCATGCCGGGGACCATGTGTCTGGCAAAGCGATTCGGCTCGCGTCAGGCCAGATGAGCACAAATGACTTCCCATGGGGAACAGGGGGGGGGGGGGGACAGGGGGACGAGTGTAGCGGGGACACTTATCCTGAAGGACATCTGACAGGTAAAAGGGGGACAGGCACATGGGTGACATGCAAACTGTGAGCAAGTACCTCCGTGCCCAAACTGCCCATGCTGTCAGGACGGCGCATGCTGCTCAAGCAGAGCGACGTGTGCGTGACGGGAGTGCACGAGTAACTCGCGTGCACCCGCACATGCACAGACACTCACAGTACACTCACACTATACACAAAATGTGTACTCTCAAAACTCTTCCTTGTTCTTAAATACTCCTCACCACCAGGCAGCGGTGGACAGTAATGGATAATGTTCACTTTTGACTCCACTACATTTCTAGGAAAGGACCTGTGATTCCCCAGTGTTCATAATGCCATTCAATCTGTCTCTGCCTCTATGTCACTCCTGGCAACAAGGCCATCGACTCAGCTCTGGAAACCACACCCATAGCATGAGAATAACATCACATAAACACTGGTGTCATTTTGGAAAGGTGTGTAAGCGATCATTGTGCTGGAGAACTGGCAGAACCCACCTTGTGTTCTTTTCTCCCCTACATTTTTAATGACCTCCACTGCTGACAGCCATGGATGGCAGTACGTTTTCTGGTTGTCTGTCCTTCCGTCCGTCCGTCTGAAACACTGACACACGTCCCATTCTTATGAATGCGATATCTCAGGAACGCCTTGAGGGAAATGGGATTATATTTTGTGCATGTTGGACTCAAGGATGAAACGATTAGAATTTGGTGGTCAAAGGTCCAGGTCAACGATTTCTCACGATAGTACACATCAATTAGATGTCTTCAAGTCTTCATTCACTACATAATACTATCATCATTCGAGTGCCCTCGAGATCTGCGACACAAGCTGCTTCCACTGGTCTCTGTTGCTCATTGCCACACCAAGTTCATTCACACTCAGTCCTGTGTCCCTACTCAGAACATCTGGAAATGTGAGTGGTCTTGTTCCTCTTGATGGGCAGGGCAGTCTCCACAGAAGAATATCCCAAATGACCTGGTCTTTTGCTCTGTGGCCGTGTCCAGCAAAGCGGAATCTTCTTGTCTTGCCACAACAACTGAGATGGGAGGGATGCCTCTATAAATCTGAGCTTTAGTGGGATGGTCCTTCCATAAAAGGTTCTGGATACGCATGAGGAGTCTTGAAATGAAATGAAATGAAATGATTACTATATTTACCCAGGGTATCTGGGCTAAGCTCAAGAACTTGTTTCCAGCCAGGCCCTGCTCATAGAACATTTCATCGTAGTGGTTCAATGCCTTGTTCAAGGGCACTTCAGCGGTGGTAATTTTAACGTGTCGGACCGCTGATTCGAACTGGCGACCTTCCGGTATCAAGACCGCTCCGCAATCTGTTCGGCCACCGCTGCCGCTTGTGTATGTTCTGTCAAGACGATCCCGAAACTCCTTAGTCATTGTCCATGTTTCGGCACCATAAAGAAGTATACTTTCCACAATATAATTGTGGAAAGTATATTATATGACTATGAGTCTGGACACACAGATGTAAACTGCAACTGGTATTCCCTAGAGAGACAGGAAACCAAGGGCATAGAGAGAGAGGAGAGAGACCAAAGCGTGAGTCAGATTTGAACTCGGGTCCTCGCGGCTCACAAGGTCTGTGCACCAACTTGGCCGAGCCACCAGGCACCCCATAAATCCTGCTACTGCCACACGCAATAATTACACTGCCAACGGAAAACACTGCAATGGCTTGCAAGAGTTTTTCCCACACACGTGGAGAAATAAATCCCCAGCCCAGCCTATACTGTCCGGTTCTTGTCCTGTGTACACTGACACAGACATGCTGTCTAAACCAAATATATGGTGCTTGCACGCACGCACACGCGCACACACGCACACACGCACACACACACACACACACACACACACATAGTTATCAGATGATAATAATAATCACATGGGAGGGTTTCTACATTGGATTTATATTTCTCATATATAACTCAAAACAAACATAAACTGGCTTTATTGCTTACTGGTGGATTCACATAAAACCAATCCTGCGAGATTGACTGTTTGGTTGACTGGCTACAGTAAGTAACTACTGTCCTGCATTCAGTGCAATTTACTATTGCACAGTGAAATTCTCTGTGTTAATTTCTCTCTTTGTAACTCAGTGTGCAAATGTAATCAAATGGACCCACCATTTGGTTACGTTTGCACACTCTCTGAGTTACTAGACCCATAAAGGTCCATTTGGTTACATTAGTAGACTTAAGTTAAAATGGATATATATTAACACTGATTATTTTCACCGTGCAAGGGTTGGATTGCGACATACAAGAGTCATGTCAAGCTGCTTTTTTTGTTTTCTCTGCAAAGTCCTAGTAGTACAAAGTAGTAGTAAGGTTGAAATCAGTTTTTTGCAAGTAGAAATATATCCGGGTCTTGCAGGGTTAAAGTCAAAATAGGCCCTGTGCACAATAGCCTGGGGTCCACCTATGCTTTCTATGGCATAGGCAGCTCCCGGCAGGATCCGCCGGGACAATCTAGACGCAGCTGCGCGACATGAGACCAATTAATTAGAGCGACACAGAGAGAGAGTATGTGTGTGCGTGTGCGCGTCAATTTAACAAAGGTGTAGACGATCAGAAATCAGCAGAGAGTGATCGACGTTTGCGTTACTCTATGCCGAATTGAAGTGGACTCGGTGCCAGACTTTTTTTTTCTCCCTGGAAATAAAAACGCCTGGGTTTCTGAGGCTATGTACACAAAATCCAAAGGCCCCCCCCCCC
>NC_136796.1:30023921-30033921 GCF_951216825.1 Electrona antarctica | reverse complement strand
ATGAAAATGAGTAAAGGGAACAGTTATTACAGATGAGCATGAATATAACTTACAGATAAATCTAAATGTCCTTCTATTGATGTAAATTCTAAAATGAAATACTTATTTACTTAACAATCTCATAACGTTTTATTTAAGAAAGTTAAATAGAGAATGTTTAAGTCAACAAGGATAATAGTAATTAACTTTATATTTTCCAAAGCCAAAGCTCCACCGCTCCAATCCCTAACTTAACAAAGGATCACAAAAAGCTGGAGCTATTTACCATTTGGTTCCCAAAGACTATACAAACAAGCTACTTTAAACAGGATTATAAATCTTAGATAAAGATTTTCAGGAAGGTTACCCAAATTAATTTTCCTGGGGCTATCTTTAGATAATAGAATTTTGTCCCACACCTCACAGGGCCTCAAAGAGACTTGGACAATGGGGTTCCTGCTTGTAAATGACTGAGACTTGAATGGGCACAGTGACCAAATGTCCTGTAAGACTGTGTCTGAACAGATTTGAACATCTGAAGCGCTGTCTAGTTGAATTACTAATGTGGTGTGAAATAGCAGAAATATGGTTCATTTATGTAAAAAATACACGACACACGTCTCCGACGACCCAAGAGAGAGCTGTGCCAAGTCAAGGCTCGGATAGGCGGTTGTCCAGAAATGCCTATCTATGGAGATGGTTACATTTATACACTCCCTGATTTACAAATGGATAAAATATTAATTTAAAATACTCCCGTCTGTAATCCTGAAGTAAAATCATACCTTGGCCGAATACTATTTGAAAGCAGATGGCCACCATCAAAGTTCTGATCAAGGTTTGTTGTCAATCAAAGAGAGTACAACTTTTTATTTAGAAACCAGTTTCTAAAAGCTGTAGTGTGATAATTTGCTCATCAGCTTAAAGACAGATGGTGTCAACACAAAGCATGGAAGCATAATGAAGCATGCCTTAGTACTTGTTGCCTATTTTGGTGCTATAGTTCACCCATAGATTGTATTGGTAAATGTCATGTAAATTAGCATGCAGGCTCTTACTGCTACATATATATTCTCTGCTCAGCACATTCAGAAGACAACCACTTAAGAGCAGGGAGATATATTGCAACCTCCTCAACCCTCGTTTCCTCCCCGGGGGGAAAAACAACTAAACAAAACCCACATCATCCACATGGGTAACACAGCCTACTGGGGATGCTGTGGTGGCTCCGGCTTTAGGAGCGCCTACGGACATGCAGTGATGATATGTGACAGCAAGAGGAGCAACAGTGGAATGAGGTGAGCTTAAAAAAGCTGCTTGACGCGTCAGTTACATAATCACACAGTGGTGCGCGTGCGTGTAAGCCACTCCAGTGCCTGAACTAGACCTAGCTCGCAAGCTCATCTGGATAACATCATTTGTTATCCAGATGAGATACTTCACATAGCTATCTATATGTCATGTAGTTAGGCTTGATGTCTACCTGCTATCGCATGTTAGCCTGGTTAATAAACCAGACCGAATCAGCCGTTGGCAAAAAAAAGTTGCCTACCAGCGGATTACGGTCTGGCGAGGCTCAGTAGCACGCCTCTTTCCTACAGCAGAGAACAGGTCGGACCAATCGGGACACGGTATGCAATATAGGCGGGCTTTGGTACAGTGACGTTCAATGCTTGAGACCTTTGACTGACAGTAGCTCTGACCAATTGCGTCGAAGAGAAAATGTTCCCCGGGAAATGAAATCCAAGTGGAGCCAGCCCAGACTGATATACCGCGACAGTGTTGTGTGATATTAGTCTACCGCGACAGTGTTGTGTGATATTAGTCTGGCTTATTAGCCAGGCTAATCGCATGTAGCTTTGTAGTGGCACTCTACTATTTACCCTGATTCATCCCATTTACACTCATCTTGAATTTGTGCTACATTTCTAAATCATTCATTGTATTGCCCCAAATTATGCAAAGCATAATTTATATTGTAAATGTTGTTACTGTAAGTTATACCCATGGTACAGGATAAGCAGCATATTAAGCAATGATGAGAAGTGTGCTTATAAAAAACTAATGCAAGATTAAGAGGCTAATTAAAATGTGCCTTTACAGAGTCAAAGAGCTCCAGTCAGTGAAATGGATAACTGAACTGACATCGCAAACATTTGAAAAGTACCAAATTATTCAAGACGCTCAGATGATAGTTTTTGCTTGTTAGTCAATCAGTGGGTTTTCTTTTCTTTCTTTTTGTACTGAGGTTGAGGTATACCTCAACCACCATTAACAAAACTTCAGTTTCCACATCAAACGCATTCACATCTTTGTCCAAATGGACCCTTAAAGATCTTTGACTCCTCAAGAGTTATAGGTTATTGTTAAACATCTGCATTACATTTACAAGATGTCTACACTATAGAGAATGTAGATTTTTACATTTATTTGATCAACCTGTCAATCTCTACTATGGTACCATACCAAAATCGTATCCAACAACAACAAAATATTCTTTAGTTTTGGGTCTGAGAGACTAAATCTCATCAAATGGAAATAGTTGGTCCGTGGCTCAAATGCAGAATAAATAATGGGCCTTGAGTTGATGTGAAAAAGGTTGAAAACCACTGCTGCAGAGTGCTATAGATTGATATACAGAGTGAGAACAGGGGTATCTTCAGTTCTTTGATAAACAGAAAATACATTTTCATGTCAGAATACCAATTTAAATCCAATCTGGAGAGAGAACTCATACCGGATACAGGATATATAGAAGTGAAATTGGAAGTGATGAAAAAAAATAGAGAAAGAGGAAAAACTGCAGACAAAATTGGAAGTGGAACATTATAAAACTGAAAATGAGGGCTTCGCTCTCCTGATTAGATGCAATTGGTATCCCGAGCTGAAATTACATTTTCTGCTTACTAAAGAGCTGCAGAGACTAGTAGACCCCTGTCACTGAACACAATGCGCGATAGGTACAGACTATGAAGACAACAGCAAACAAATATGAATAAACATAAGTATACTGACGTGTATACACATCCCGCTTGGTGCAGTACAAGAGACACTGTCAATAATAGTATTGACAGTGTACAAAAGAAGGAAAACCCTATATGTACAAGTTACAACCCTCCTTCATGCAAACCACAGGTAAAGTCACAGCCAACAGATTGGATGCTACAATAGTCACATGACGCCGCGATGCTATAAGTCACAGAGAGTCATTTACCATTTCCCTATGCGTGCCTTGTTGGGTAGCTCATTCGGTAGAGCTCTCGCCTTTGGGTCACGAATTCATGGGTTCGATACCGGGCACCGCCAACTCGGCGCATGAGTAGCACGGCTTGGGTGCGGTAAGTTGTGTGGGAAGTACTAGGAGCTGATGGTAGGTGTGGCGCTCCACCTCAGCAATCCATCTCCCAGGGGTCTAGCGCATTGTTGCGGCATGTTACCGGCTGATACTGACAATAAGCCACTCCCGACCTTCTTCTTCTTCTTCTTGTTATACATTCTCATACAGCAAACGATACAAAGGACTGACAAAGGCCCTCCAGCCTCATCCTAGGGTAGAGGAATAGAGTACTTCCTATCAACGTTTTTGTGTAACAATAATTAATTTTCCTTTTTTCTTTTTAAAACAAACAACAGCACGACATATCACCAGCACCCCGTATAAGGGAGAAAGAAGAACAACTATGTTCACATTGTTATCGAGTGTATACTCGTTTGCTGTCCCCGTAGCTCAAACCGTTAATATGCGCACACCAGTGGCACAGACCCGATTACGACGTCGTGAATTTGAATAATTCCGTCACTCTCTAGCCCCGTTTTGCCTGTCTCTCTTCACTGCGTTATCTAATAAAGCAGGAATATATTATAATTAATTTCAATAGAACACAAAAAAAACAGAAGAAGAAGAAGATGGAATTGGATTACGCTCCAATGCAGGGAGACAGATGTTGGATCAGTTTGCAGGCTGAAGCCACAGGCCTAGAGATAGTAGGGGTAGGGGTGGAAAGTAACTGAGTACATTTACTTGATGTACTTAACCCTGAGGACGATTCTACAAATGCCTTCTAAATCCTGACAGTTTTCTGAAAAGCCCTATGTCGTTCTCAAACATGGACCAAGGACCCCAAAAATATATGTAATAGGCCCGCCGGCCCCCATCTGAAAATATGATGTTCCAGGGACCTCCCCTAGATGCAAAGATGAGTTAAAATTGCTCGCCCTGAAAGAATATATATTCAAAGATTTGCGCCACATTTTCTCTACAAGCTGAGTGCCGCGCTACGAGCTTGTAGATCTGCTATTTTTCAATAGCTCAAGCATAACATAATGCTTAAAACACCAAAAGGGGTTCCCGCCCAGAATGGGTTAAGTACAATTTTGAAGTATTTGCACTTTACTTGAGTATTCCCAATTTCCAAAACCTTCACTTCTACTCCACTATACTTCTCGGATCCAAATATTGTACTTTAATTCCACTACATTTATTTGAACACTTTAGTTACTAGTTACTTTGTAGATATTGATTATTATTACAAAACATTACCACTTCAGCCATAATTACATTTCGGCCATTTGAATATTAGCCGATCTACAAACTCGCAATGTGCGTTGTGAGATTGTAGATCGGCTATTTCCAAAAGATCTTTTACACTTGGGACATTCTGCATAATGAGTATACTTTTACTTTTGGTACTCAGCGATTTTGGTGATTTGGAAAACCCCCCGGTCCGTCCCGGTAACAAGATGTTCACATGCACACGCTCTAGAGTGAGTACAGTGGGGGGACGAGCAACAGGCCAACAGCACGCACACCAAGGCCCGCCTCCGCTCGATCATGATTGAATGAAGGATGGGCCCTCAAGCCAAAAACGAAACCTAAGCTTTTTTGACCCCAGGGGTGAACTGGGGAACTGAGATGAGGTGACCCTGGGGAGGGAGCCCCCCCCCCCCCCCCCCCACACACACACACTCACTCACTTCCACCCTCCCCTGGTCCTCCACCACCAGGGGAATACGAGGCATCCACCATCCATCATGTTGACGTATCCTCCGCTTATAGGCTGGCAGCGCTGCAGACAGCACGCACACACGGAAGGGGCGCACACACACACACACACACACACACAAACAAACATCATGCATGCATTGCAAACAAATTATGTATGCAAGTGTCCACACCTGTGCATGTGGATGCTCTTCGAAATGAATGTTTGCAAATCAGACCCCACGACTGCTCCAATTATTTCCCTTAAGGTATATTCTCAGCGGTGAGTGTGTGTGTGTGTGTGTGTGTGTGTGTGTGTGTGTGTGTGTGTGTGTGTGTGTGTGTGTGTGTGTGTGTGTGTGTGTGTGTGTGTGTGTATGCGTGCGCGTGTTTGTATTCATGTCCCCTAATAAATATGTATATTCCCTGTATGTAAACAAGCATACTGCATCTCTTGTATACGCCATTATTATTGAAGCACTCGTAGACCACTATAGTGTTGTGTTCATGCCTACCTGCCTGTCAGCGTGTGTGCGTGCATGCATGTGCCTGCGTGTGCGTGCGTGCGTGCGTGCGTGATCCAACTCAGCAGAGAGCTGGAAGTGTGAGAATCATCTTAGAGTGAGACTTATACAGTAGTCTCTTGAGCAGTTTGTGTTTCTGTTACACACACAACTCAACTGTGTGTGTGTTTAGGAAACAGAGTAAATTATCTGGGAAAACAGATTTCAACAGATTTCAATCAGAAATAGATAAGTGGGTTGGGGCGGGGGGGTAGGGGCCACAGTCACAAGCTGTGCCTGTAGTCAAGAGTGTTTTCATCTGAGAGGAGGAGGAGGAGGAGGAGGAGGATAGAGAGAGAAGAAAGATGAGAACAAGACAGACAGAGACTTTTAACAACCTCTATTAACAATCTGTTTCCACTCAGACCATCACAACAGTACTACACTTTCGAGAGGATTCCACTAAAATACATGCCTTACTTAGACAACCAACAATTAAATCCAAGACTTACAAAATACAAACAAGAGAGAGAGAGAGAGAGAGAGAGAGAGAGGGAGGGGGGGGTTGTTTGAGCAAATTAGATAAACAGATAAGTTTGATGGCAACGGTGGACAACAGTGTGTGTTTCTGTCTCGCACGCATGCACGCACACGCGCACACACACACGCGCGCACACGCACACGCACACACGCACACGCACACACACACACACACACACACACACACACACACACACACACACACACACACACACACACACACACACACACACACAGGAACCATGAGTCAGCTCCCTGATGCTAACATTGCCTAGAGAACCAATGTGTGTAACAATCTGTCTGTCTGTGTGTGTGTGCACGGGTGTGTCTGTTCCCGTGTGTATGCATGTGTCTGTTTCGTCGACTTGCATCATTCTACACAGCTAGGTACGGCTATGGAAAAGGGGGAAAAAAGGCCTCTTGTACATCGTTAACAAAAAAAGTCTTTCAGCATATCAGCACTTTGCGGGGGAAAGTGGTTTGTGTGCATGACCAATGGTGATATCATCAGGTGCACAATTATTTTTCTCACCATGTCAAACTTAAACAATGGTGTGCCTGGCGGCTCAGCCACTTACCGCACAGACCATGTGGTTCATGTACTCACGCGAGTCCATAGACTCCAATGCATTCCGTAAACTTCCGGTGTCCCTATTCGCCAATGGATATCTATGTATATGGCCGCCATTGGACTCCCCATGGAGTGAACGGAGTTGTCGTAACTCTGTCTTACTCTATGGCTCTGGGTTTTGTCTTGCATGCCTTTCACCTCGGACCTTTATTTTCCTACACTCGCCTATAGGAAATAAAGCATATCATTCTGAAAAACACAAAACGTTATTTTAGCATTATTCTGCTGTTGTTATTATGTATGCTGCTGCATTGTCTGAAGGACAAAATAAGTTTTACTCTTACGTACCGGCACACAACAAGATGTAACAATAAAGTACAACCTTGCACCTTGATATTCCTTTCATTTGTGGTGCAGTCGATGCATTTTAGTTCTAAATGGCTTGACATCGCATGGAAAATGTGTTCAACAATATAAAAACATAAATGGTAACCACCAGTCTTCTGTGTCAACCCCCGAAATAAAATACAAATCTGTGACTTCTTTCCAATATCTAGACTCGCCGTTTTTCATCAATGCTCAAAACTGTAAAGGGAGCCACACAATGTACACACTGCACCACTTACGACACAGTCACATCCTCAGTCTTATTGTTTTCTCCATTTGTAACTCAGAAGTAAAGTATAAACATGCAACCAAGCGTAACATCTTCCATTACGACGCCATCAAGGCAACGTGACAAAAAAAAACAGTAGATTTAGTCGACTATTTAGTAGACTAACACTAAGACATTCCGGGTGACTAAAATATGACAAAAACTAAATGGAGTTTTATTCCAAAGACTATATGACTAAACGAAAATCAAAATTTGCTATCAAAATCAACACTGTTCCTCGTGCCCCTCACTCTCTCTCCCATCTGTAGCCCTCTGTGCTGCTCTGTCCATCCACCAGACACTGAGTCAGCCGGGAGACTAGCATGTGCAAACAATGTCCCTGGCCGCCAAAGGTCGATGGTGTGCTGATCTGTTTACCTGCTGTATTATTCATTGATGTCATGTCTTGGCCCTGTCGCACCCATAGGAGTGTGTGTTGTGTGTGTGTGTGTGTGTGTGTGTGTGTGTGTGTGTGTGTGTGTGTGTGTGTGTGTGTGTGTGTGTGTGTGTGTGTGTGCGTGCATTCGTGCAAGCACCTTGTGGGTGCATATTGTGGGTGCATGCGTGTTGTGTCGTGGGTGGCGAGGTGAGATTGGCAGCTTGTTTAATACTAAGGTGCTTTGCTCAAGAAAGGGGAAAAGATCAGGTTCTGCCGCCAGCAGATATGCTGTTGTAGACACACACGGACACGGACACGCGCACGCACGCACGCACACGCGCACGCACGCACGCACGCACGCACGCACGCACGCACGCACGCACGCACGCACGCACGCACGCACGCACGCACGCACGCACGCACGCACGCACGCACGCACGCACGCACGCACGCACGCACGCTCAATAACTCACACACTAGCATGTACAAACACTTGCGCAATGCTTGGGGTTTGTCAGATTGACATTTAGAATGCTATGAGAGCAGGGAAATAGCTCATATAAGCTGCTAGGCCACATAAATCAAATTTTAACCTCACTCTCTCATACATACAGCCTGGGACTTAGAGACAGAATGGGCCATTAACATAACATTGGAGGATAATATGCTTCAAAATCAATTCAGTTTCGAAAATTGATAGGCACACGCAAAAAGAAAGAAAAACACTAGGGAAATGTAATTATGTGACAGTATAAAGCCTTCCTTCACCTCCTACACAGTGAAGACAATATGCTGCACAGTGCACACACAACCGTCTGCTTTATCAGCATTGGACTCACAAGTCTGTCTCTAAATGCTCATCTACAGCCTGAGGAGCAGCTTTTGTTGTTCAAAATGTGTGGAAAGAACAGACCCTGCATTTCATAAAATCAATCCAAAGTCTCTTTAGGGCAGGGGTTCCCAAACGTCTTCAGCTTGAGGATAAGTTGGTGTCTTTCTCTCCAGCAACCATGAAAGCACAATTATGGCGTCTGTGACACAAAATGGCTCTCAACCCTCATAGCAGTGGGCATATAGTCCGTAGCGACATTTTAAACTCTATACGGCTTGTGATTATAAGCACGCCCCGCTTCTGTGGCCAACGCGGAAGTGCCTCTCGCCCAGTGGTGGAAAGTAACTAAGTACTTTTACTTAAGTACTGTACTTAAGTACAATTTTGAGGTATTTGTACTTTACTTGAGTATTTCCAATTTCCAGTACTTCTACTCCACTACATCTCAGAGCCAACATTTGTACTTTTACTTTGAAAACTTTAGTTACTAGTTACTTTGGCGATTTTAATTTTGATTAGAAAACAACTACAATTAACCACTTCAACCCTATACATTTTGGCCATTTGAAAATAGCCGATCTACAAGCTCACAATGCATCGCAACGCGACGCATTGTGAGCTTGACATTTTCAATTCCATACTTTTACTTGTAACGGAGTACTTCTAAATTGCGGTATTGGTACTTTTACTTAAGTAAAACAATTGAGTACTTTTTCCACCACTGCTCTCGGCTACATTGGCTAACTGTGAACTAGACCGTATAACTCTATGGATACTAGACCGCGAGTGAGGCCTGGCGTCTCAAGCGAACTTGAGACACCACTGAGCGAGCTATAAAGCGAGCGAGTTGCCGCATGTCGAAGTCGAACGTTGCGAAGTTCGATTGAGCCAACTCAGGGCCGTTCGAGTTGCGACCTGATAGGCACAGAATTGTAAATCATGTTCTGGCGAGAGCGTTTCCCCCGACTGCCACTCAAAAGTGGCTACTGGCCAATCACAGCGTGTCCTTGCACAAGTGCACAAGCCAATCACACCTCCTTGCACAAGCCGTATAGAGTTTCGAATGACGCGTCCTAGCGGCTGCTCTTGCCGTTATTCTTGCCTTGCATTCAAAGTCCCCTGAGAGCTCTTCTTGTCTGGCAACGCAGTCTTGTAGACTGAGTCAGGTCTCCTGCCTATACACACAGAGAAACAATATTCCCAATGGTCAGCCACACAATGTGCAGTATTACTGGGTTGATGTATGTGACTTATTAGTCCATGAGTTCATGTGTGTGTGTGAGAGTTAGCCTGGAATTCTTCTGGGATGCATGCAAGGTCAGTTCTCGTGGTGGAAGATAGCAACAAGTTGCTATAGAGACGTCCTCGCTCGTGCCAGTCCAGAGTCACAACAGGTGTCCGTGAAGATAGGGGTGGGGGGGTGGAGGAGCTCTCCCTCAGCACTGTCTTTTCTCTTCTGGAGGACAATGTTGCAGAGGGGGGTGGGTCGAATCGGATCCCATGCAATTCTTGATTTTGAGCGAGGGAATGTAATGGCTCATTCGTCTCTTATGTCTCTGG
>NC_136796.1:29983921-30021421 GCF_951216825.1 Electrona antarctica | reverse complement strand
GAGAAGCATATGGGCTTCATATCCGAGGCCAGGGTGACAAAGCAAACTTTTCTCATCTCTTTGCCTCTCCTTCCAACTCTTTCTTTTCCCCCTAATAACCGCCTGCTTTGCCAGAAATTCCGTCTATTCCGATTTTATTTAAAAGGATTCTGTGACACCTCTGGCCCTTCGGTGCAATCATTAAATAAGTGCTGCTTGGGATTTTGTCTCCTGTGGGAGGGTGTCATGGCGCCAAAGACATAAAAAAAGACCCTGCAGAGAAGTACTCTTTAATTAAGCCAGATTATTCTCTGCACAGAGAGTGGAGGTCAAGCACGGTTAAGTACAACAAAAGCATCGATGGAGCCGTGCGCACGGCTGTGTCCTGGCATGGCTATAGAGAGAGAGAGAGAGAGAGAAGTGACCTCACCTTGTCTGACGTCCCTGGGCGCTATGGCGATGGCGTCGTTGGAGTGCAGCTCGGTGACGCAGCAGTCGTCCGGGACTAGCGAGCCATTGCTGGTGCTGTGGGGCGTGGCGGGGAGCATGGGGACCGGCGGCGGAGCCATGATGTTGTGGTTTGGGCAGACGCAGCCCGTCTGCGTCATGCCGCAGGCGGCGGCGCTGCCCGGGTCGCCCCCGGAGCGCAGGCACTCCTCCAGCCAGCGGCAGAGCACGCCGCACGTGAACTGGCTGGAGTTCTCGTTGTTGATCAGCAGCACCTCCACCAGCCTGAGCTCCAGGGTGTCCTTGGCCACCGGGGGCTCGTCCGCAGACGGGTGCTCGGTGAGACACAGCTGGATGAAGTTCTTATCGAACTGGAGGAAGGAGTGCAACGGCGCGTCGCGCGGCAGCGGTGTCGTCGAGTTGGAATGGCCGCCGCCACAGAGGTCGATGACTTCGTGCTCGCGGGGCACGGCCGCGCGCAGATCCAGGGGACAGCTCTGGTTGACCAGGTGGTGGTCGAGCGACAGGAGCACAGGCGAGTGCGTCCGGCAGACGGAAGGGTTGCGCAGGAAGCGGAGGTAGAGGGAGTACTTGGTGGGGTCGGGGTTCTCCAGGGACCAGGAGCAGCCGGGCGCCCTGGAGGGGAAGAGCTCCCTCAGGGAGAAGGACCCGTACAGCACCCCGGCCACCAGGCTGGAACACGGCGAGGTGAGGGCAGAGAGGCGGGCCCCCTCTGTCCTGGCGCTGGGGGTGCCACTGGCTGCCCCATAGGCAGCCGTGGCCAGGGCAGAGAGAGGCGCGAGAGCGAGGGCAGACACAGCCGCCAGGGCCCAGGCCACAGCCAGGAGAGAGGACAGCACAGACAGACACACCCCCGCAGCAGTGGTCATCCTATGACATTCGTCCTGTAGGGAGACAAAGAGAGAGAGTACATGATTAGGTACATGGTATGTACTATTTAAAAGAACAAAACAAAACAAAAAGAAAAGTCTCTCATTGTTCTAGCCAATACATTACATTTTGATTTCCCCAGATGTCTCAGGTAGCCAGAGATATCTCTGATCATCTGCATGGCTACACAAGACTGGAAAAGTACAGGATGGAATTTGCTCTGCAGTCACCTTCATGCTCCACTGGAGGTTGAACCCCAATCATTTTGATGACACCATGGCCATTCCTCTGTCGCCAGCTTCAGGCCAAAGTGTCTACTAGACATCTCACACGGTATAGAGCATTGGGATGCCAGGATGGCAAGGCCAGTCGGTTCGAGACACTTAGGGCATGTGGGGTGTAAGGAGCAGCGCAACCTCTAGGGGGCACTAGTAGGGCTTTTAGACTCCTAGTAGGGCCCTATTTTGCATGACTTAAGTGCCCGGTCTTATGACCTAACTTAAGACCTGGAGGCGTGCCCAATGAATGCTGTTTCACTATTTTGAGTGGCCAAACAGCATTGGTCATGCCTCCAGGTCTTAAGTTAAGGCATAAGACCTGATACTTAAGACACGCAAAATAGGGCCCCCCATTGGTCTATCTCATTTTTGTTTGGTTTTGGTTGGCAGTTTCTAGACGTTCTATAAAATGAGAATACCCTCCTCATGCAGTGTACATGTACGTGACAGACCAAGTTTATGATCACTGTTATCCTTGTGAAGGTCCTTCACCCACTCATACAACAGCCCTGTAGGCTGGATTAAAAGGGGCTGATGACTTGGCTTTTGAGATAGGCACTGTGGGGCCCTTCCTGTACCCTTCCCCACTGATATGACCACACACACATATATGGCTTGGAGCAGTGGTAGGCAAGCACACACTCGCATATACACACACGTATAGCACACACACACACACACACGCGCTGTCTCTCTCCAGCACGATCTTCCCGCTGAGTGGCTCCCCCAAGGCTGTGGCAAGCCATTACCATCACCGTCACAGTAGGGGACCGCCAACAGCTCGATTTTCTCACACACACATACACATGCACAAACACAACATGCACCACAACACCATGCATATTTCATCCGCGCCCGTCTGGGCTGCACGGCGGGAGCGCGTGGACCGAAAAGGCATGTGCATTTATTTTAGTTTTTAGTTTTTATAATTCTGCATGTGCACCGCATGCACCGCATGTACAGCCAGTAACCTCGGAATGATACCCAAACAACCCAAGCCAAAGCGCCACAAAACGCAGTAAAACACAAACACATTTTGTTGTAGATACGGAGAGACGAAAAAATGTGTGCAAAAATAATAATAATAAAAAATAATTATATATATATATAATTATTTTTTATTATATCCCCAAAAGATGCAATCTTCTGTTGCACATTCTCTTTCTTTATTTCTCTCTCCCATATTATTTGGGGTGATGTGAGAGAACGACAGATCTGAAGATAGGGAGGCAAACACACGGAGGCACAGCATCAGGGAGTTCTTGAACGCTGCTCATCTTTGTCATCCATCGATGGCTTTTTCATTAAAAGTTGCCACAGAGCGTGTCCCTCTCTGTGTAACACGCATACACGCACGCACACACGCACACACACACAGACACACAAATCCCTAATGTTTTTTATCATTTGAATCGTGAACTCTGAGAAATGCACCCAACTCGGGTCTCCTGAGTTAAATTAAAACTATAGGATTGTTGCAGTGAGAGAGATGTCCCCACACCCAGAGAGCACACGGAGCACATGCAGCGCTGATGTATTCTGAGAAGAGGTCGGTGCTAGCCATGCGTGTCTCTCTCTTCCCATTGCAGCCTGTGTCTTATTCCCGTCCAGGCTGTGTGGAGCCGTAATGAGAAACTGCTGCTTGGAGCAGTATAGTCACCAAAAAGCTCATGCAATACACCACTGACTAATTCAATTTCTCACAGCCCAGGAGGTGAAGAAATTAGACGTCAAGATAAATGCTCAGGATCGTCTCATTATGTATAAGTCAAATGGCTCATCCTGCAGCTCATCAAATATAAATGCAGTGTGCTTGCGTGCGTGCGTGCGTGCGTGCGTGCGTATATGCGAGTGAGCGTGCATGCGTCCGTACAGTATATGCGCGTGTCAATCATCTTTAGACATCCATACTGCATTAAGGATGACAGTAACAGTACCACGGGGGCGTGTGTTGGATTTGCACGCCACAGAGAAGAAGCTCTGCTTCCTGCATCTGTCGCCATGTGCATGCACAACACGCTTTCGACACGGGTAATCGGGTATGTTTGTCAAACACAAGTGGTTTAAAAGATGAATATACAATTAAAAATGTAACAATGTGGCTCAGCGAACAAACCTGTTGATGTTCTAGAAAGATGAAAGCCATTATGTTGTGAATATTCTGGAGATTGGTTTACTTTATACCATGGTTCAAAAACGTGTTCAGCCGAGACCCAAAAGATACAAAAGATAAACCTTACAAAACAGTACATTAGTACATTATGAATTAACCACTTAACTCTCTGGCGTTTTCTTTTAAATACAACATTACTATCTTTTTGTCAGGGCTGCATGGTACAGTATGGTCGACTTTAATGCATTAGGTCCTATTTAATAGTGAATATAGCAGATCTGCCAGCTTACAACGCGTCACAATGTGACATGTTGTGAGCTTTTAGATGTTTGTTTGTTTTAGTTTTTTCATATCTGGAAATTTGTGAATATTGATTTTGGCCATTGAAAATATTTTTGGAAATAATCTACAAATGCTTGTAGGAAAAAGGTGTTGTGAATTGTGATCCCATTTTATACCCATAAAATGGGATCACAATTCACACCCCACAAATGTTTGGGAACCACTATAAATACTTCGAAAAAGCGTAAAGTACATGAGTGTGTACTGAATGTGTGTGTGTGTGTGTGTGCGCGCGCACACGTGCAGATGCATACATTTGTGCATGCGTTTATGTCTGTGTATACGTTTTGTAGATTTGAATGTGTGAGTAGATTTGTTTCTGTGTCCAACTTAAGTCTGCGTCTGACTGTGCCTTTGTCTCAATGCCTCTTTACGCATAGTACAGTACATACACACATCATGTGTTCAGCCTCCACACAGGACACGTGTGATATTGCTGTACACTGCGTGTGTATGTGTCCCACGTGTAACTCTGCACTAACGGTGCACTCGAATTTCTCACGGGAGTGCGCAAACAAAATGTAGCATCGGCCTCTACTTCACACAGCCTTCTGGAAGCCTCTGAAGGCTCTCCAGAAACTGGCGCGAGGTCCGGGGGGGCCACGCTAACAGGCTCGGGGTCCTGTGTACTTGCACATGTCAAGAGGTACGTGGTCTGCAAAAGGGCCCCATATAGGATAGCAAGAGGCTCTCAGGCTTATATAGGATGCTCGGCTACTAATGAGAGGCAGAGAGACATGAAAGGCAAATTGATGAGGGAGCAAGATGGAGAGTAGGCACTAGGGGAAGAGGAGAGAGAGAGAGAGAGAGAGAGAGAGAGAGAGAGAGAGAGAGAGAGAGAGAGAGGAGGAAAAGGGAGAGAGGGGGAGTTCTGTGAAGTATGATGACAGCAATCAGGGGAATGCAAACAATTTCCTTGACAGAGAAAAAGGTAGGCCTACCATCAGCATTTCATTGCTGGGATATTCATGCTGGTATATTCACTCAATAGGTTCAACAAGTCAAGTTGCTATAGCAATAGCGCTAGGAAAAATGTATGGAATAATGGTAAAGCAATGCCCAGTGGAGCAAATGCATGACTCAGCATGGACATTGAAAAGGTCAATGGCTTAGCATATAAACGAGTGTGTGCGCACGCCGCGCATGTGTGTGTGCGCGTGGGTGTGCGGGTGTGCGTGCGTGTGTGTGTGTGTGTGTGTGTGTGGATATGATCACCATAGAAGAGTGCATGTTCAAGCATTCAATATGACTGACAAGCGTGAACTTTCCACATCCTTTTCAAGCATACTCAGACACACAACCAGAATACACTAGAGCTGGCTGACACGGTCAAAGAATACACTAGAGCTGGCTGACACGGTCAAAGTCAAATATCACAATATTTTGATCCAAATTACCAACCAGATAAATATCGACATTCGGATTTTAGAGCATACCCGACCCGTGGTCATAATGTGGACGTACTCACAATGAATAGATGCCACATTTTGTATTGTATTCTCTAATACATTCTCTAATAGTCTTAATTACTTCCTGCATGTCAAACGAAAACATACTGTGTGATGTAAAAAGACCTCTATGAATAAATATGAACCTAGATTTCACTCCCCTGTGAGTGATTCCCATATGGCTGCACGTTCCTCTGAAATCAGGTGTGTTAAGTGTGTTTGGTCGTGTTTGGTCGCGTGCGTGCGTGCGTGCGTGCGTGCTTCTAGGACTGGGCAATATACTGTATAAATATGATATAAATGTTCCATCCAGGACATGAACATTCCAGTTTTAATCACTAGACCTGGTGAAATGGCTTTTTTTTTTGGCCATATCTTTTGAGGTTTCAGTCTGAAATAGCATCTCGACCCCTCTGGCTGTGGAACGGTGCAGGAATCTCACTCACTGCAGCTGGCCAGCAGAGGTCTGCCACTCACGCAGCCTGAGGGGTGGGAACGTTCTGATTGGTTGAGATGCTGAAACATTTCTGACTGAAAAGTTAAAAAATATATAATAATAATAGAAGAATAAAAGTAATTTCACCAGGTCTTTAAGTGATTAAAACTGGAGTGATCATGTCCTGGATGGAAGCATATTTATATAATATTGATATATTGCCAAGCCCTAGAAGCATGTATGCACGAACACACGCGCGCACGCACACGCACAAACCAAGATTGAGTGAACAATATTTACTTTGAGAGGAGCACTGAGGAGTGAGATGGTAACCATAGCAACACCACATCACCGAACCTGGAAATGTATTTTTTTTTGGTCGCTTGTCTGATAGCATTTCTTTACATTTTTTGAGGGGTGCCTCCTATGCCCAGCTTTGTGTGTCTGTGTGTACCCCATATAGCAATGATTTGATTGGCTGAGGGCTTAAAAAGTGAGGACAGAAAAGTGATTGGCCGGAATGTGATGATGTATGATGATAAGAGCACCCCTCACTTCACACTTGTGGGATTTTTTCTTTGTTCATGTTGTGGACCAGGATTCCCCACGTGGGACTCTCACCTGAGACGTCGCACACAGAACAACAAGGGCTTTACAAACTGTGCCAGTCGCTAGCTGCCAGCGCTAACCTGACATTTTGATGAATGCATGGTAAAGTCTATAGCCGTGCGAAGGGTAATGTAGCATGTTGTGAATTATGCTCAAGGTCTTCGCGCCGCGCGGCGTACACTTAGCGCTTTGTGAGTTTGCCATTGACTGCGGCATCATGCATGAGCCTTGTACGTGCTGGCTGCGCTGCGGGTGATGACACATTTCCCGCCAACAATGTCACCTGGCATTTAACTGCATGTGCCTCGACTTCAACATTGCGCAGCTTTCTGTTGGATATGAAATGAAGATAAAGCAATACTGATGAATACTCAAGTATACAGTTGATTCTGAATCCCGTTGACTATTTTTAATTATTTTTCCTCTCAAAGCTTTTGTATCTCTGTCCGTTTCCTAACCCCTGTAGGATTAACACAAGTTTATCGACCTGTATAACAGTGAATGGCAACAGTTTTCATGAATCTGTGTTTTCTTGTATCTACATTTACTATTGGTAGCATCCATCCTGTAATCCAATCTAATCGGGTATACTAGTTAGACCTGAAGCATTGGCTCAGGCTGCATATAATTAACTTCCATAGGAGGATAATCAGTTCAGGTTCAGGCTCACTATTACTGAAATAATTTTGAGGACAATGACTAAAAGTATTAGTTCTAAGATTGCAACTGGCGTCATAGGCTTTACAATCCATTAAAGGTTAAAAATAGCCGATCAACAAGCTCACAGTGTGTCACGATGTGACACACTGTGAGGGGCGACCGCGGGGCGACTGTGGCTCAGGAGGTAGAGCAGGTCGTCTAATGATCCATGGGTCGGCGGTTTGAATCCAGGCTCCTCCTGTCTACATGTCGAAGTGTCCTTGGGCAAGACACTGAACCCCAAATTGCTCCCGATGTGCTGGTTGGTACCTTGCATGGCTTCCGCTACAATCGGTGTATGAATGGGTGAATGTAATGCACAATCTATGTAAAGCGCCTTGGATAAAGGCGCTATATAAATGCACCATTTACCATTTACACTGTGACCTTGTAGATCGATCTTTTTCTCTGCTCAACACAATTGTACGACAAACTAGGGCTTAAGTGGCAGGTGTGTAGGTACAACTAGGCCGATACATACACCTAGGTACAGGCATAGGCTTACTTATGGAGATGAAAAGAAGCCAAAAGCGTGCAGCACATTTTGGGACAATGAACGATGAATATTCATGTCCCCTGGATCTGTGCGATACTAGGCCCTAAAGAGCTGTCTTTATGGGGCCATTTCTGTCCCACTTTACTGTAAAACAGCACTTTACTGAGGGCATACATGAATATTCATCACCTTTGATGTATTTCCCCCCCTTTCTACCTTGATATAAATATCATAACCAAACTACTAGGTACTGCGTGTCCCACCCTCCCCGTCTACTCACTCTCTCTCTGTCCCTTTCCTTTCTATACTTCTACAGTGACAAGTCAAAACATGACTCATGACTTCTCTACGGTTCCCTGCAAAACACATGTACAATGCAAATAGCTGCAGTACATACTGTATGTACTGTCGTCTACTGAAAGAACAGCTTGCTTCCAAATGTTAATTATTCTGCTATGCTAAGTGCATGGCTAAGTGAAAACACAATATAGAGGCAAATAAGCACACTGCACTACGCAGTGAACTCCTCAATGTTCATTAAACTCATAGTGTACAATTGGAACCAAAGGGGGTCCTTGGAACCATTTGTACACTCTCCGAGTTAAACCATTTGAACCCCAGAATTCCCATTTTGGCAAAGACATTTGGGGGTAGAGGGGGGAAAAAAGCGCGCACCAATTATACAGTGGCAACAGTTTTACTTACATACAGGGGTTGATTGGTTAATTAACACTGATGTTGCTGTTACCAAGCGATTTGAAGATTTTAGATGGTTATGCAAAATGAACACATTCACGGAAAAACCTCCTCTGAACGGTTTCACAGATAACGAGTCACGCCTTAGACGGCGGCAATCTTTCAGCAAAGTACTAGTTTGGAGCAGCTTATGCGCAGCACAGCTGAGTTAAGTACATCCCAGGGTAGTCACTGTAGTTATGGGAGTTCTGCACCGAGAGGACAGAAATGGAAAATCTGTTTCTCTCTCTTAGCCTTTTCCTTTTCTTCTACATGTAGTTCTCCCACTCTCTTCTCACTCTTGCATCTTCTATCCATCTTCTTTCTCTGCCCATCTCCATTGTTCTTAGTGCAGAGTTCTGAGTGTGCTATGGTTGAGAACGGCAAGATGTGATTTATTGATGTCGAGCATTCTCTCCCATTTGCGGTCCTCTGAGGAAAGCGTTGCCACTAAAGATGCACGTGCGCACACACACACACACACACACACACACACACACACACACACACACACACACACACACACACACACACACACACACACACACACACACACACACACACACACACACACTAGCACTAGTGATGACAGATGCACACATTGCAAAGCAAACACACCGAGGGAATGAGTACTATGCACTTACATGCTGTAGCACACAAGGGGAATGCATGCACTCTACATACACACACAATATGTAGAGTTGTGCACACACACGCTCGCGTAGCGTACCACCAACCACCACACACATGCACAGTGCATTGTACTTAAAAGTCAAAAACATAAATAATTCAGGGTTCCAGTATACTTTACAGAGATGTTTTTGGGAGCTTCTCTTAACTATACTCATGATCAAACGAAGAAACTGTGGCTCTCTGGCTCTCATTTGGTTTTTAACACGCGCGCTTACTCAGCCCTGCATTTCTCATCTCTCCCGCTTTCGTTTAGATCCCCTCAAGTCTCGGACTGGCCCCTCACCCTTTCAAATCAAATCACACAGTCGGTCCCAAGCTTCACACCACATCTATTCTGCTTAACTCTTCATCCGTTCTCTCTCCATCTCCATCTCTCTCCATCTCCATCTCTCCCCCTCTCTCTCCTTTAGAAATGTATTTTGGCTGTAAACAACAAGAAGTGTTCACGTTGCACCACCGTTCGTGTTCCAGAAACCAGTATTCTCTCAGTCCTCTCTTATCAAGGGGCTTCTGGTGTAACATCAAGTTGCCTAATACTCTCCGCATCATAGGCAGCAAGGGCTTGTTACCTTCAGGCGATGGGGTGTCTACCTCAAGGCAGAACCACACACACACACACACACACACACACACACACACACACACACACACACACACACACACACACTGATCAGAAGAAGGTTACATGGTCAAACCAGATACAACCGGATGCACATGCATCCAAGAGGAAAAACAATTAAACATTTATGACCTTTTAACCCATGCACAAATACACACACAAGTGCACGCACACATGCAAGCACTGCGTGCGCATGCACGCGCGCACACACACGCACACACAAACATGTGACATGTGCCGTTTGAAGAATAAAGGCATAAATTATAAGTCAGCGATATGACTGAGCACAGCATTAATCATGCAGTATCGGAGGGACATCTTTAGCATGGTGAGTAGAGATGAAAGTCCAGGGACTGAAAGAGAGAGAGAGAGGGAGGGGATATGAGATTGAGAGGGATGAAGAGGGAGAATGACGCAACAACAAAAAAAAGGAGAGTTGAAGGAAAATATTGTGGAGAGGGGATACAAGCTGGATCGCAGGAGGATGAGAAGAATGCTAGTGTTGAGGGGAGGGGATGGGGGCGAGGTGAAAATACGAAGAAAAGGAAACATCAAAGAGGGCGTGGGAAGAGAGAAACAGCATCTAATTGTGTTTTCTCTTTATGGTGTCATGCAAGGGGAGCTTCTTCTGATCTGGTGGTGACTTCACAAGTACAATATATACCGTGGTGTCCCCTACTCACTGCCATAACATTCCCAATCAGCAGTAAAACCTCGACCCCTGACCCTATAAGCAATGAATTTGAATGCCGAGTAAACATTGCAATGGCGATTTGAACGCCGTCACCATCAGCTTGTAAGAAAAAAACTATTTCTAGTTTATAATTTGATGTAACCTTTAGAAGCTGAAGCTAATCTAGCCAGCTATGCACCGCCACAGTATATGCCAATGTCTTATCACCCTGCCACCCCAGGGCCCATATATACAACATCAACACACACTAAGCTCGCGTCACCAGGCTTTCCACCTCGGAGGAAAGCCTGGTCTTTGTTACTAAATTGCAGTGTGATCCGATCGGGAGCGGATGATATCGTTACATCATGTTGTAGTCATTGTTTTGTAGTCATCAGGCCGGAACCCTCAAACCAGAGAAAAGCGTAGTTTTGCTGATTTCTATAATACTAAATAAATGTAAATGTGAATGTGCTTTCCAGAGACTATTTAGCGAAACTATTTATCCCATGGGAAATTAGCCTATATCTCATCGCAGGCTACCAGAGAGCGAGTCACGCTTTTATTGGGAAGGTATTATTCGTACGGTTTTATAGACAGGAAGTTCTGGTTTGAGGGTTCCGGCCTGATGACTACAAAACAATGACTACAACATGACGTAAGATATCATCCACTCCTGACCGGATCATAAACCTGCCCAGGCTAACACACAGCTAAGAGGTGAGGAATCCAGATCAAATACAGAGGCATAATTCATTGTCCTGTCATCTTCAATGATTTATACAGTCAGCGAATGGAGGTGTATTCTCATTGAAAACACATTGCAGGAATTTGCAGCATCAAATAAGGAAGGATCTGGCATTTGAAAAACATTTGGCGAGCACGGTACGGTCGTTAAATGTGTTTCAGAACCTTTTTTTTTGTTGGCATCGATCAGCATCTTAGCCATGCGGAAACATTGCTAATGAGAGCTATTGGTTGTGCAGGAGCAAGTAAAGATCACTGGAGGGGGATTAAGACAAAGACCGGGGGAGGGGGGGGGGGCTGAATCTGCAAATCTTTCATAATTAGAGACAGATACCCACAGAAAACAGCAAGCACACTGGAGACTAACAATGTCAGTAGATACAATTTCCTTTTCTCCCACACCATGTATATTTTGAATTCCGGACTTTTTACTTGTAACAGCGTATTTCTATAATGCAGTATTGATACTTTCACATAAGTAAAACATTTCAGTACTTTTTTCCCACCACTGCTTGCCACTATGTTCAACACCAACTAAGTCCAAGCTAAGTACTGCCTTGAGTGGTATAGAAGGCTGACTTATGTAGACCGGCACAAGAGATTGGCCTCACAACCGTAGAGGAGCTGCACTCACACAGGGTGGATGTAGGGAGGAATCATATTCTGGCTCTTGATGTACGGCCCAAAACTATGGAATGCACTTCCCATTGCAATAGGCCTATCTCACAGCCCGCTTTCCACGCCCACTTACGGTAAATAGTGGTGTCATTTAACATTAGCATTTACACGTTTTTTTCTCTGGAGAATCTAAGTACATTTTCTAATGTAAAAATGTGACAGACCAATATTATTATGAAGCAAACAAGATGGTAAATCATCTCGAACAGATAGAACAAACCTTACCTTGAGAAAACAAAAGTTGTAGACTTCTTAAATTACCTCTGTTAACATGTAGCGTCTATGGAGTGACGTCACGCTATCACCACTAACCCCGAAAGGGGGCGTATTAAGGGGGCGGGGACATTCTGTGAGATAGGCTTATCAGAACTGCAGACTCACTCCCAATCTTCCGCTGCAGTCTGAAAACCCACCTCTTCAGACTTCATCTTAGCCCATAGCACTTGCCGTATAGTACTTGCCCTAGCCTCAACCTCCTACAGGCGTATGCATAGGCTCAATTTATGTAACTTAAAAAGCACTTTATGTAGACATAGCACTCTATAGTGTATACACTTATTATAGTTTCATTAGATAGATATTCCACTGTTAGGTTCTTAAGTTTATGATTCATGATGACTATTTTTTATTATTTATTGGATATATTACCATGTTTTTTTTTTCTTGCTTACTGTAAATCGCTCTGGATTAAGAGTGTCTGCTAAATGCCTAAATTGTACATTTTAATTGTGACCCAGCCCGGCATGAAATTACATGAAAATGGAAGGTTCCATATAGGTCAAGGTAACACTGTTTTAACAGTGGTTGACAAAAAAAAGAAGGAACAAAAAGTGGGCAAATAGATCTATTCTACACAGCAATAGGATGCAAATTGTCCATATATTTTCTCAAGTGAAATTACTGTACAGTTCCTCTCATGTCTTATGTGGTGCAATAAACCCAATGCAGCACTTATTTGCATCTGTCACATTAACTTAAATCTGTTTGAAAAGTATACTTTAGGTTATCAGTAGTTGTGTTGGGGATTCCACTCTGAAAACTAGTTTGGGGGTTAGCTGACCTCTGCTTGGCCCTGGGCAGAGAGCACATGATTTCAGGTCACATAGGAGTTAGCCATGTGTTCACACAATAGCCAGTTAGCTCAATACTATAATATAGTATTGAGCTAACTGGCTATTGTGTGTTTAATATTATTAAGGCTAATGACAAACAGGCTAATGTGTGAAACAGGCTAATAACCTAAGTGGGATGGGCCTAGCTAGCTAGAGAGAATGACACTCTTAACACAGGGCAAATACCATAAAAGGCAATGATATAGATTAAAAAAATGGTGTTACACAAACATTAAAGCATTTAATAATACGTCAACTTACACTTGGATCTTTGTGCAGTGCACCATGGATAAGAAGCAACAAGTGACAGTTGGTAGGCCTACAGTAAAGAGGAAGGAACTGGAATGTAAAGCAACCTGATGCTTCAAAATAAGAGAACTTCAAATTAAAAGTCTCAGAACATGAAGAAACAAGTACAAATGAGACATAGCTTGCGAAGTTAGTTCATTCAGACAACCTCAAGGGGGTTCATGCCATGCTCAAGGCGCATACTATACTCAAGGGGTTAACATGCTGCATTACTATGTGGGTGTACAGTGTGTGCAGTCCCTCACGTCATTCGCCGATGCGGCAGTCAGCTGACCAATTGGGCGGGCTACTTAAGCTCACCAGTCTGCATGCTCTTCCTGCCTTCCTCTGCATATGGTCCCCGGTTGTATGCGATGTTTTTTGTTCCTCGTGGTTGTTGCTGCTGCTATTGCTGTCCGTGTGTGCAGCTACTTCTGCTTAAATTATGCTTCTCAGCTACTGTCCTTGCTGTGATAAGGGCCTGCAGGTTGTATGCAAATATTGAGTTTGATATGATTCTGCTAATGCTGCTGAGTTCTACTATGTGGCTTCAACAAGCTTCATAATAGCCCGTTTTGGTAATTAAGCCGGATGCGCAGTCAGTGCTGCAGCTTCTATTGTAACATGGTATGTGTTCTATAGCCAAGTTCTCATTTTGCTAATGTTTTGCCAAGTCAGCCCAGGTGCAGTGTTTCTCCCATTCAGTGATGGGTCCTCAACTCATGTGCAGTGGTTGCCACGTCCGCTTTTACAAGCAATGTTGGGCTTGTTTTCTGTAGTCAATTGTTCGGTTCTGGTGTTCTGTCATGATCCAAATGACCGTGTCCAATGAACTGTATTGTTTCAAAGTCGTCGTAGTCAGTAGGGTATATATTGTAAGTTAAGTTGTCACGTGGCGAGTCCTAGTCGGGTACAGGATGGTTCTACACCTGGTTGCTTTCTTTCTCAAGATCTGGCAACTCAGCTGCCTGTTTGTCTCCTAGCAGTTTCATTCATTTTGGAGCAAGACTTCAGTCACACTCTGCTTACCAAAGTATTCCTTAAAACACTTTCTATATGTGCTTTGGAAGTGTTGTCTGTGAGGTAACTACCTTAATTGCAATCTCGATATAGGTTGGTGCTTTTGTAGCCATGTGGTGTTGAGGTTTCCTCATTGCCATGAGGGTTTGTTCATGCTAAACTAATGCTAAAGCTAGCACCCTTTTGCCTGTGATTTATTATGCTTCAGTGTTATGCCTGGTTAACACTAATACATTTATGCAGCTCTAGAAGAGCTTTCTGACTGTCAAGTCATATGTGGCATAGTTATTAATCTTAAAGTTATTCCATGTTTCCAATTCATAAGGACAGTATCATACGTTATGGTTAATTCATCTCAATCCATTTCAGTTATGTGCAGCGTCATTCTAAAGTAGGTTAAAATTGCAAATGCATTTGCAGTAATCTCATGTCAAGTGACATAGCCTACTGTCTACTGCTGTAGATTTGTTTCTAGCTGTTTATTTTCGGACGTATTTCTCAATGGGCATCATTTAATTAGTGCTTTCTTTTCGTTGTATCATGTCTCAGCTTCACTATCCGGGTTGAGCTGTCTTGGAGAAGAGTTAAAAGCCTTAACAAACTGCTGCCTCTGTCCGCCTCTTCAAGCATATCCAGCTGTCGGTCTAGTCACTCTCTTTGAGGTCAGAAGTTCAGATCTATATATATATATATATATATATATATATATATATAGCGTCTTGTCACCGTGTGTCCCATTGCCCATTTGTCACCTTTAATGTTCAGATTCATATTGTATGTTCTGTTGATCAGTCCTTGAGTAGGACTAGGTAATGGCAGTTGCTTTGTGGGACTGAAGATGTTTCAAAAGGTGGTAGGCTAGCAGCTTGCGTATTGCTTCATTTCTGCACAACTAACATCCACTGCCAGGAGCTCTAAAGTGAAACTCCTAAGCATTCATTCATCACTTATCCGTGAGGGGACCTGGGATGAAGGAAGGCAGCCATAGACGTATGTCTATGTTCGCAGCAAGCTTGGCTTCCGTGTCGCAGTGCTTGTGCGACCTATAGCGTGT
Organism: Electrona antarctica; assembly: GCF_951216825.1. Classification (NCBI taxonomy): domain Eukaryota; kingdom Metazoa; phylum Chordata; class Actinopteri; order Myctophiformes; family Myctophidae; genus Electrona; species Electrona antarctica. Next base: position 30,006,064 of record NC_136796.1, on the reverse strand, counting down.
GAAAACATGTACGTCACCAAGAGGGGGTGGCGTCTGAAAAGCTTGGGACGGCCCTCTCGTGGGCATTCAATTCTAGCCCACATCACTCAGAATAGAGTGACGTGGTATGTATTTGTAAATATTAAGCTCGTTCTTGGCGACAACTAGTGAACCAACACCACGTCGGGCCCAAATACATTACAAGGACAAGTTAAATGTTGTGAACAAACACGGCTGTGCTTAGATACCTTGTTGAACATTATGTCTCTGCGCCCATGCGCCGATCCAAGCCATTCTACGTCTTTTGTAAACTCCTTGATGCTGTCTCCATGCTGGAAAGCTGAACATCTAATTCCGTTTTCTGGCTCATTTCCTCGACGTGACCTGCTGTGGCACTTATTTACTGAGCAAGTCTGCACCATTGTGAGGTCAGTTTTGTTTTTGTTTTTCTCAATGCAAACAAGCCAGCAAGTATGGCGGCCGCTACCATGTGACACATGTGTTGATGCCCCCTCCAGGAGATTTTGGTACACCCTATTGGTTGTGTTTTCCCCGGTGCAGCCGGGAAATGTAGTCTGCCAGTTTGTATTCAGACCAGTAATCGATTTGATGTCGCTCAGTACCACTATAGTATTGAGTAACAGCATCAGGCAAATATCAATGTGATGACGTTTAATGTCTATTTAATTCCGCAGTGGATATATCATAAGTTTGGGTTTCAATTGAAACGGGCCTCCACCCTCAGGGGGCCTCCGAGCGCTGGCTGACTGTCGGGTGTCCCCCGCCACCCTTGGCCTCTCGCTCACTCGCTCACTCATATCTTGTTGTTAATCTACTTAACGTTGCAGTTAGTAGGGATGGGACCGATTTTCTTCGTGGCCGCTTGGTAGCTACTTGGTAGCTACTATCAGGTGAAATATGTTGTAAGCCTTCATTTTCTGGTACCAGCTCAGGGGCCTCGCTGCTAGTCGAGTCCGCCCAGGGTCTGGGAGGTTGTGGCTCGATCACCGGCTGGGTCATACCAAAGACTCCGGGAAAATGGGAACCCAGTGCTTCCTCCGATCCTCGGCACTCTGCATCAATGGTCGGACTGGAGTAAGTCCCTGCGTCATTCCAGTGTCACGTCCAGGGGCTGTACGTGTACATCAATCCGCCTCACACTTCTGAATCAAGAGTTGGGCTCCTGCCCCGGGCCTCATGACTCTGCAAGGCTTGTTTTTCTGCTCCTCTTAGTTATTGCTTCAAATGGCATTGGATGGCAATCTAAATGAATGCAGTATAAGTTCATAGGTAATGGCATCGATGTCGTCAATTATCTGTCATCGCTTCCTCATAGAAGCTGTTTAGTGTCATGTTAAATAAATTAATACATGTATTAACAATATTAATTATTATAATTAAAATCACACCCGTGTGAACTGAGTGGTGCAAGGTCTTATATAGTCTGATCAGCTATGTCAGTGACGTCACACACTAACCATAGTAACCATGCTCACCTTTGCACGGACACGTAGGTATACAGGTACACAAATACAGACAAGCTGGTTGTTGGAGTGGTTTGCACCACTCAAAAAATAAGTGGCTATACAGGACAGGCATATATCTTGCTTTCTCTCAAAGCAGATCGTGTTTTATCTATTATCTGTGGCTCATTTGTTCAACAGGTTCATGACCCTCAGATATTCTCTTGGTCCTAAGCTTTCTTTCAGCACAAGTCTCAGACGTCCTAAGGTCGCTCAGTCAGGAGATTCACCAATGCTTCTTCAGCTGGCGTTGGTCGGTTGGGGTTTCTTCGAAAGTGATGGTTCTAGTATCTTGCGAAGAAGTAAGTCCATCACCATCACCCTGACCCTGCAGCGCTGTTGATTCTGCAGCATGATTATAGATTGCTCGTATGGAACATAGTAGTGTATCTCATCCCAGTTCTGGACGAGGGTGGTCTTGAACAGTTCTCGGGTCTGCATGACATGAAGCTATTTTAACTTCTTTAAGCTCATATTCAATTGCTCAAAGGCCTCATGAAGAGCATATGCCGCTCATGTAAGTTAATTCATTAGGGGCATCTATCACGTGGGTGTCTAAATAGACTAGGATTAAGATCTAAGGCTTTTCTCTTTAAATATCGGTTTCTCTCTCTTTAAACGGCTTATCGGGCTCGTGTGGTGTGGGAAGTCTCTTCTGCTGATCTTGACCCTCAGCATGATCTCTGTTTCCGATCCGTGCTTAGGATCCCCTATTCACACTTTTAATCATTCAGCCAGGATGAAGTATAAGTAACTCTGTCTCTGCTTGTGTCTTTTAGTTCTGCATTGGGCAACCTGCTTTGGCTGCGTTCTGGACTCTGTAAGGTGGCGCGAGCCCTGCCTAAGCCAGGGCTATCGGTCTTCTCAGCTCATGCCCTCGCTACTCCTGATTCTACTGCCACGCTGATGTGCCAGTTGCCAACCAAAACTCAGGCCATGGTCCTCAGCTGCCCATGAATCATTATGTGCATCTAATCAGAAGAGCTTCAGTTGTTTATTCAGGATGTAATGAATGCAAGTGCTGTATCCGATCAGGAATGGTAATCTTATTACCTTGCATATACGGTGGTCGCTGGGTGGAATGCTTACAGGTCGTTATCTCAAGCTAAATGGCTATAGTAGCATACCGGTTCTCATCTCAAGCTTATGTTCATAGCGGCTCTGAAACAGCGGGCCGGTGGCGTTCCTCTTGCTGACAGAGGGCCGGTGGCGTTCCTCTTGCTGACAGAGGGCTGGTGGCGTTCCTCTTGCTGAGGACGTCGGCGTAACGGTGAATGGTTGCACTACACGCGTGTAGTGCAACAGCAGCAGCAGCAGCAGCAGCAGCAGCAGCAGCGTAGAATATTCCTCTATAGTGGCAATAAGAGGAATGGCCTATCGGCGAGCGCAGCCAAGCAGGCCTTTTTCAGCTTAAGCTTAAGCTTGGCGTTCCTCTTGCTGACAGAGGGCCGGTGGCGTTCCTCTTGCTGACAGAGGGCCGGTGGCGTTCCTCTTGCTGAGGACGTCGGCGTAACGGTGAATGGTTGCACTACACGCGCGCAGCAGCGTAGAATATTCCTCTATAGTGGCAATAGAGGAATGGCCTATCGGCGAGCGCAGCCAAGCAGGCCTTTTTCAGCTTAAGCTTAAGCTTGGCGTTCCTCTTGCTGACAGAGGGCCGGTGGCGTTCCTCTTGCTGACAGAGGGCCGGTGGCGTTCCTCTTGCTGAGGACATCGGCGTAACGGTGAATGGTTGCACTACACGCGCGCAGCAGCGTAGAATATTCCTCTATAGTGGCAATAGAGGAATGGCCTATCGGCGAGCGCAGCCAAGCAGGCCTTTTTCAGCTTAAGCTTAAGGTTAGTATGCCCCAGCCGATCCCAGATGGTTGTCTCTCATGCTGGGAGAAAAAAAAAAAAAAAAAAAAGGGGGTATCGGCCGGGGCCCCACACATTATTTTTTCTCAAGAGGTAAGCCTCACGGCTCGGCGTGCAGTCATGGCTACACATAGCTCACGTAAAAGTTAAAATATCCGTGCAAAATCCAGAAATGCATAGCTTGCATTTCGTCACTATTCTCAGTGGGACATCTGCACGGATGTGTATCGGTTGAGTATTCCCGTAGGGCGTTCCGGTTCTGCTTTGTTGGGGGGGTTAGCATATCCGGCAGGTTCCAGAAATGCATATTTGCATTTCGTCACTGTGTATCCATAGTGGGTCACCTGCCCGGATCAACGGTGAGAGTTCACCGAAAGTATGTGTGTTGGGGGGGTTATTGTATATCTATCTCCCTGCTCTTTATATTCTGTGTTATTGCTTAACCATGCCGAGCAGGGAGAAATCCAGCAGAGCCGAACGCCAAATCTAATATCATATGCACACTTGTTACTCATTCTGCAATAAATATTGGTTTAACTATTCGTGAGTTGTCTGACTGAAATGAGACGTAGCTTGCGAAGTTAGTTCATTCAGACAACCTCAAGGGGGTTCATGCCATGCTCAAGGCGCATACTATACTCAAGGGGTTAACATGCTGCATTACTATGTGGGTGTACAGTGTGTGCAGTCCCTCACGTCATTCGCCGATGCGGCAGTCAGCTGACCAATTGGGCGGGCTACTTAAGCTCACCAGTCTGCATGCTCTTCCTGCCTTCCTCTGCATATGGTCCCCGGTTGTATGCGATGTTTTTTCCCACCTCCTCCCCAGCACCACCACGGCTCTGCTATTTATGTTCCCCATGGGGGGTTATTGTATATCTATCTCCCTGCTCTTTATATTCTGTGTTATTGCTTAACCATGCCGAGCAGGGAGAAATCCAGCAGAGCCGAACGCCAAATCTAATATCATATGCACACTTGTTACTCATTCTGCAATAAATATTGGTTTAACTATTCGTGAGTTGTCTGACTGAACCTGCAGTCACAATTTAGAAAACGTCTAGCAACTGAGCACTCCCATTAATCTGTTATTATTTGCAGTTCCTTGATCAATAATTGAAAATTATATTAGCCTACATGAAAAACAAACAAACAAAACAATATCACTGTCTACAAAACTTTGAGCAAGACTGAGCAAGCTGTCATTCCTCACCTATCAACTAGGGGTGCCACGATACAGCAATTTCACCATAAACAATAAGAGACACCACCCAAGGAGCAGGCAACACCAGGGTTGGCACTAGCCGCAATTTGCAACACTAGATTTTTTTGAGGGGCGCCAGCCCCTCCTATATTCAGCTATTAGTGTAGATTTTAGTCTTACACAAATATTAAATTCCTATTTACAATGAATGGAGAATTTACGTCATGTGTCTGAGTAAATGATGATGATGTACGATGATAAGAGTGCCCCTCACTTCACACGGGTGTGATTATTATTATAATGGGATGAATCTAGAGTTGCAATACATCCCATTGATCCGAATTGATCCGATCTGCTGTATAGACGTCATTAAACTCACCAACATTGCAGCTGTATAAGGCAAGCTTGAATTATCCTCTTTCAATCTGCAAAGTGTTTGTTTCATAAAACCCCACCGTAGACATGTTATGCATGTTATGCTTGAAATGTACTGTAATGTACTGTAATTCTGCAAACTGTTAATAAATATTTCAATCAATCAATGAGCTACTTTCTGTCTAGAAATTCTGTCCAGGTGATTATTTTTTCTGTGTTGGAGTTTGGAAGCACTCGTTTTCATTAACGCATTGCATTGCTGCTTCCGTGCATTGTGCAAATTCAAAGCAGGTGGTACGCAGGGCCGTTCAGTGACTTTCGACGAGCACTTCCTAACTCGAACACTTCACCTGCACAGAATTTCTAGACAGAAAGTATCTGTAGCTCATATATGTCTATGGTGGATTTAACAAACGCTTTGCAGATTGCAAGAGTATAGCTTGCCTTACAGCTGCACTGTTGGTGAGTTTAACGATCAGATGTTTTTATTTGGATCAATGGGCTGTCAATGGAGGGTATTGTAACTCTAGATTCAAACCATTATCAAAAATAATCTAGTATTGCAAAGATGCGGCTATAGATTGGCAAAGTATTCCAAAGTACAAAATTCAATTTCTGTATTGAAATATAATCACCAAACCTGTACATGAGGAGGCCACAGCAGATTCCTTTGTCCAAAAGATCTGAATTGATTCAGACCAAACTAACTTAAAGTTCTCTAGTAAGTAATTTACCAAGTTCTGATTCTGGTTTAGTTTTGGCCTGAAGCCATTTAGACCTGAGCTCGATTCTACAAAATCTCTTCTAAATCACAACAGTTTTCGAAAAACCTATGTTTCTATGTCAGTGGTGCTCAAACTATTTCATGTCAAGGACCCCCCCGAATTATCTGTATTTGGCCACGGACCCCCATCTGAAAATATGTTGTTCCAGGGACCCCCCAGAAGCAAATATTTGAGTTAAAAACGTTCCCTCTGAAAGCATATATTCAAAGATATGCGCCATGTTTTCACGATTTAAAAGAAATATCAGATCTACAAGCTTGTAGCGCGGCACTCGGTGCAGCGCTATGAGCTTGTAGATCTGCTATGTATATCTGCTTTTTCAATAGCTAAACTATAACATAATGCTTAAAACACCAAAAGGGGTCCAGAATGGGTTAAAAGAGTCTCTTTGACAAACCACCACCAAACACTCCTTTCGATACCTCAAATGGAACCCCCATCTGGCCGCCTCACTTCCTGTACCTTTATAGCTGTTCCTGGTACCTCACTTCCTGAAATTATTGCTAACATGCTTTTACCTCACAGCTCCACCTTGTCAACAGAAAATGAATGACCATTTTCAACTACACAAAACAAAAAAATGTTTTTCGTACACTACATTTCGGGGGTTACATTTTCAACCATATTTTCAACCATATAAAACCACACATGCCATGCATCTCTATTCATTTCAACTCAAGACATATTACTGCATTCACCACCGTGTGCCCACAGATTGGATTAATTAACACAATTCACATTTTGTTCATTCATTTGGCAAAATGTGAATTTTGTGTATCAATTTGGGCGCATTTCAATGAAATGCTGTGGGTGAAATGCTCCTGGCTGAGCCTCTCCTGAACAAACCTACCGGTAACCCAACACTGCCATCTGCCAACACCGCATAGTGTAGGCCTTCTGTACCGCCAAGCCTTTACCTCAATGTCATGTTGACGAGTCCCGAAAGTCACCATCTGTAGACGGCACAGACGTGTGTGTGCGTGCGTGCGTGCGTGCGTGCGTGCGTGCGTGCGTGCGTGCGTGCGTGCGTGCGTGCGTGCGTGCGTGCGTGCGTGCGTGCCGTTGAGCTCCAGATGTAGGAAGCCGCAAATCTGCCTTTTCTCCACTACTCTCCTGTCCTCTTTTCTCCTCTCTGCAGCAGGATGCTGCTCTTGCCAGCAGACAAGCTTAAGCCAGACTAGTCTCTCCCTCAGGATAACAAAGATACAAGGGTGATAGAAAGGAAGGGAGATGAACAAAACACCAGAGAGGGAGGCAGTGGGGAGGGAGAGAGGGAGAGAGAGAGAGAGAGAGAGAGAGAGAGAAGAGTAATAGCAATCAGGGATAAGAGAAACAACACAATTGCTTTATAACAAGGTGCTGGACACACACCAAAGTGAGCCTGGTTGTTAATGCTATCTCATTTTCAAAAGCCATCTCCGAGAGAAGCCGAAAAAAAAATGTCTTTCCTGAGAGGCAAAGCGGGGACAGGAAAACCTTCCTCGAAAATGTATTCACTTTCAGAGAAAAGTGGAGCAGCAAGTGACTGACTCTTGCCAAACGGAGCAGCGACAGCTCTGTGTGGGAGTATGCTGTATTATGTAGGCCTTCAAAGGCCTATGGTGTCGGAATTTGGTTAGTTGGGAGGGTAGTGCAAATTTAAGGGTCATGTTTCTGTCTAATGACACGTTGCATGACAAAAGGTTACGTCGGAACGTCCAAAATGTGTCACGGAGGACCATCGCAGAGGACGCAGTTGTTGTCGTCATAAAAGTTTGCGTACTCTGAATGGTTGGGAACTCCGCGAGTCTCGTACCATCATGAGACACGTACTGTAGTAGTGTTAGCCTGGCTAATAAGCCAGACTCAAATCACACTGTCGTGTGGTATTTGAGATAAATGGTAAATGGTGCATTTACAATGCACAATCTATGTAAAGCGCCTTTATCCAAGGCGCTTTACATAGATTGTGCATTACATTCACCCATTCACAGTTTTCACACCCACACATTCATACACCGATTGCGGCGGAAGCCATGCAAGGCACCAACCAGCACATCGGGAGCAATTTGGGGTTCAGTGTCTTGCCCAAGGACACTTCGACATGTAGACAGGAGGAGCCGGGATTCGAACCGCCAACCCATGGATCATTGGACGACCTGCTCTACCTCCTGAGCCACAGTCGGAGATGCTGTGTATGGATCTTGTTTCCCGGGGGGCGGGTTCAAACATTTTCTCTTTGACGCAATTGGTTAGAGCTACTGTCAGTCAAAGGTCTCAAGCATTGAACGTCACTGTACCAAAGCCCGCCCATATTGCATACCGTGTCCCGATTGGCCACACCATTTTCTGGTGTAGGAAATGGGCGTACAATTGAGCCTCTCCAGACCGTAATCCGCCGGCAGGCAATTCTTTTTTGCCAACGGCTGATTCGGTCTGGCTTATTAGCCAGGCTATAGTAGTGCAACATTGTGGCGCAAAGCTGTTCACTCCAAGTCAACTGAACAAAAACAAGTCAAGTCAACTGAACAAAGCTGTTCACTCCAAGTCAACTGAACCAAAGTGTGGCTTTGAAAGAGACCATGTTAGATAGAGCAGCTCGGCATACTTGTACAGGATGTAAGTGAGGCATCAGGAAGCGAGTTGTACATGAACCAAAGCAAAGAAATGTGTGGATGTCAACAGAAATGCAAAAGCTAAAAGGAGTGTGGGACGCAAAGAGGAAAATGGTGCACGGAAATACTGCGCGTGCAGGGGTGTGTGCGTGTGCGTGTTCCATCAGTACTCGATGGAAAATTGCTTCGATAGAGAGGGCCATGGGCCACTTTTCCTGCTAACATTTATGAATAAAGGACACCTGATCTTGTGTGTGCGTGTGCGTGTGCGCGTGTGTGTGTGTGTGTGTGTGTGTGTGTGTGTGTGTGTAATGCCCTGGTGAATGTAAACAGTGCATGAGCTACAGTATATATGGAAGGACAGGTGTTATAGACAGTAAAGTTGACATAACACATAATCTCACAGTCATGCTCGTGCACACACACACACACACACACACACACACACACACACACACACACACACACACACACACACACACACACACACACACACACACACACAGTGTCCTGGGGCCATTTCGGGATATTTTCAAAAGGGTCGTATCTTTTGTCCGCCTGTGAATATTACATGCATAAATGAATAATAAATGCAATGACATGAGAACATTATGTGGGGGAAAAAGCCTATCCTTGTACGACACCAGAAATAAATCTGAAATATGCTTGGCTCAGCTTTGGCAGCTGTTTGCATGGCTAACAGCTAAATCAGGGAACAACTTGTTTGTGTTGCTTCAAATAATAAACCCACTGCTGCACAGAAAACACAAAATATACAAAAGACACAATATATGATTCTCCACTAGGCCGTTACTGTAGTCATTCTCTCGTTACTGTACAGTTACTGCCGTTACTGTATAGTCACTCATTCTCTCGTATTTCTGCGGTGTTATTTGCGTGATAACGGAGGTGAGAGTTATCCAACAATCTATTTTTCATGGCGTGTGCCAGTTGTATAGAACAGGTATTATTTGCCCATATGTTAAATAAATATAAGTAATAAAGTATGTATGTATGCCCGGGAAGCCCTCCCCTCAAATCTATCCCAAATATGGCTTTTTTTTGCAAATATGAAGTTCCACACAGTTCAACACTGACTTCCAAGGATTGAAGTCGCACAGGGAACCCACGCCATTATTAGATTCTGTCTTGTGTTTAATTAAATCAATTTCTTTTACTCTCTTCCCTGCACTGCTCTCTCTCTCTCTCTCTCTCTCTCTCTCTCTCTCTCTCTCTCTCTCTCTCTCTCTCTCTCTCTCTCTCTCTCTCTCTCTCTCTCTCTCTCTCTCTCTCTCTCTCTCTCTCTCTCTCTCTCTCTCTCTCTCTCTCTCTCTCTCTCTCTCTCTCTCTCTCTCTCTCTCTCTCTCTCCCAGTAGTACAGATCAGCCACTCTCTCTCAAGAGATTGAAGATTCTTTATTGTTACTTCCCATTATACAACTACAAGAATCTCTGCTCTTTGAAGTGTTGCCAAGCAGGGTATTTATTTCATTATCTCCTCTCACTCTGGATTTCCTTTTCCAGTATTGAGAGTCTCTGCATCCAGGAACAAATAGGGGGAAAAAAGGAAAGGGGTAGCACAGGAAAGCTGACGCTGCAAGCGCCGACTAGTGTGCATGTGCGTGTGCGCCTGCCTGCCTGCCTGCCTGCCTGCCTGCCTGCCTGCCCGCCCGCCCGCCCGCCCGCCTGCCCGCCTGGCTGCCTGCCTGCCAGCCTGCCCGCCCGCCCGCCCACCCACCCGTCTGCCTGCCTGCCTGCAGGGTGAATATGCGCATGTGGCACACAGCGTGAGCATTTATGCTCTGATGATGTGACAAGCATCTGTGCTCATCTCATCACAAGCCAGACCTCACGCATGTAAATACACACATGCCTGCAGACTTATTGAGCACTTGACTCTGCAGGCATGAGACATGGCTAGTAGTGTGTGCGTGCGTGCGTGCGTGCGTGCGTGCGTGCGTGTGTGCGTGCGTGCGTGCGTCTAGTTCATGTACAACCAAATGGTCAGAGGGGGAGGGGGCTGGAATCAGAAGCCAAAGGTGATCGACAAACCTGCATCCATCATCCATCTTGTCAGTGGGAAATACACTGCAGTAACACACACACACACACACACACACACACACACACACACACACACACACACACACACACACACACACACACACACACACACACACACACACACACACACACACACACACACACACACACACACACACACACACACACACACACACACACACACACACCTCCTCACGGGGAGCACACTACCATCACCATTGTGTGTGAGAGAGAGAGAGAATGGTGCTTGTGTGTCAATGTTTGTGAATTGCACCTGAGTGCGTGACCTTTCTTGGTTCGACATGTGGCCCATTTCGGCGGGAGGTCCAGGGGTTACAAGTTGCCAGTCTCCATGGAGAAGCTGTCATCACCGCGGCAAGGCACTGGAGCAGCAAATATTACCACCTATAAGACCCCGACCCCTCAACCAGCAAATGACCCACATCTGTGTGTGTGTGTGCGTGTGCGTGTGTGTGTGTGTGTGTGTGTGTGTGTGTGTGTGTGTGATGGAGAGTGTACTAGCATCTTTCATCAGTGTGTACAAGGTGTAAATATATGCATAGCATATCGTCGCTATCGGGCAGAAACCTTGTATCTCCATATTCCACATAAAACCTTTTTGTTTGATCTTTGATCATACAGTATACAGCCGGCATCAACGCCACGTGCGCACATACGTAGTATCACCATTGTGTGTGTGTGTGAGAGAGAGAGAATGGTGCTTGTGTGTCAATGTTTGTGAATTGCACCTGAGTGCGTGACCTTTCTTGGTTCGACATGTGGCCCATCTCGGCGGGAGGTCCAGGGGTTACAAGTTGCCAGTCTCCATGGAGAAGCTGTCATCACCGCGGCAAGGCACTGGAGCAGCAAATATTACCACCTATAAGACCCCGACCCCTCAACCAGCAAATGACCCACATCTGTGTGTGTGTGTGCGTGTGCGTGTGCGTGTGCGTGTGTGTGTGTGTGATGGAGAGTGTACTAGCATCTTTCATCAGTGTGTACAAGGTGTAAATATATGCATAGCATATCGTCGCTATCGGGCAGAAACCTTGTATCTCCATATTCCACGTAAAACCTTTTTGTTTGATCTTTGATCATATACAGTATACATTATACAGCGCCGCAATAAAGTCTCAAAACTAACAGATCAAAGTGCACGGCTTGAAACGCCTCTCGAACGCGTTTTGAGCTTGTATCTTCTACTTTTGCATATAGGCCTACTATTAAATTTGGCTCCTGAAAAATCGGGGTTTTTGTGGTTGTGTGAAAGAGAACTGACACTGGCGAATTTGACTATGCAGACGCTCAATCTCATGGTGGGGCTTATTGCAGCCGTGCAGCATCTATATTGTCTACATTTTAAACAACCACCAGGAATCCTGACTGCTGCTAGTTTCCTATTCTGTGAAGTAGAAAACTAGCAGCACAAAGTGGCCTTTACTGTTAAGGAGGATATGGTGAATTCAGAAGTGGTATGCTATGACAGCAAACACAGGGAGACTTCGGGGAAGTTATTATTATTTTTTGTTAGAGCACATAGCAAAACAACCATTGCACTTTCTGAACCTTTAGGGCCATTTTCTGGTACAGGCACAACTGGCACGAAGTGTTCCTGAAGTACATAGGCACATGTTTACTTATTTTCCAGCCTGAACCACACCGTTGACCATGCTGCTTTCACTGTCAGTGACCATCTGAGGATGAGACTACAATGGTACTTAACTCCTATCCTGTGGACCCAGACATCTGTTAGCTTTATCCTCTGCCAGGTATATAGTAAATTGCACACAGCTTGTGTTGCCGGTGTAATTCATAAACCTGCCTAATGAGCTAGTTTGAATGAAAACCAGCAGTAATGTGTGTCCACGGGAACGGCGTTGACGACCACTGTTTCTGACCTTGCACCTGTCCGTCAAACCTAGCCAACAACTGCCTTCTTGCGATGCAATTTTATGATAATGAATGGCTTCGCAGGGCTATGCATGCTGTGATCCATCCATCGTAATTTTTATCAATGCTCCCTATCTCCAATTATCCAGCCAATGTTCCAATGCTCCATTCTTAAACCCAGCTTGCCTCCCCCGAGTCTGCGTTTCAGTCTCAAAATCTGACAGCTCCCTTAATAAGAAAAAGAAAAAAGTCATTTTCTTTCCTCCTTCTATCCATCCCTCTTGGGTATGGCCGAGTTTATACAGTACCTATATCTATACCTGTCGTTGTCATTGCATCACTTCATTCAGCAACCCCACTGACAGGTTATGGGAAAGGGAGAGTATAGGGAATAAAGGGAGAGAGAAGAGAGGAGCCGGTAAAAGAGACAGGCGATAAACAAAACGCACAGAGAAGCGAAGACGAAAGACACAAAGAAAGGAGGAATGACCAGATGAGGAAGAGTATGTGTAAAATTAGCAGCCCCGAGGCTGGGCTGCTCCTTTGCACCCAAACAGACCAAAGTTATTTGAACTGACAGGCACTGGCATCCTTACACAGGACACAGACAGGCATCCTTACACAGGACACAGACCTGGCATCCTTACACAGGACACAGACAGGCACTGGCATCCTTACACAGGACACAGACCTGGCATCCTTACACAGGACACAGACAGGCACTGGCATCCTTACACAGGACACAGACAGGCACTGGCATCCTTACACAGGACACAGACAGGCACTGGCATCCTTACACAGGACACACACAGGCACTGGCATCCTTACACAGGACACAGACAGGCACTGGCATCCTTACACAGGACACAGACACAGGCACTGGCATCCTTACACAGGACACAGACAGGCACTGGCATCCTTACACAGGACACAGACAGGCACTGGCATCCTTACACAGGACACAGACAGGCACTGGCATCCTTACACAGGACACAGACAGGCACTGGCATCCTTACACAGGACACAGACAGGCACTGGCATCCTTACACAGGACACAGACAGGCACTGTCATCCTTACACAGGACACAGACAGGCACTGGCATCCTTACACAGGACACAGACAGGCACTGGCATCCTTACACAGGACACAGACAGGCACTGGCATCCTTACACAGGACACAGACAGGCACTGGCATCCTTACACAGGACACAGACAGGCACTGGCATCCTTACACAGGACACATCCTTACACAGCACACAGACAGGCACTGGCATCCTTACACAGGACACAGACAGGCACTGGCATCCTTACACAGGACACAGACAGGCACTGGCATCCTTACACAGAACACATCCTTACACAGGACACAGACAGGCACTGGCATCCTTACACAGGACACAGACAGGCACTGGCATCCTTACACAGGACACAGACAGGCACTGGCATCCTTACACAGGACACAGACAGGCACTGGCATCCTTACACAGGACACAGACAGGCACTGGCATCCTTACACAGGACACAGACAGGCACTGGCATCCTTACACAGGACACAGACAGGCACTGGCATCCTTACACAGGACACAGACAGGCACTGGCATCCTTACACAGGACACAGACAGGCAGATATAGTGTCATTGACCTTATAGGAAGAGTGATGCGGTGAGCACAGTGGGTTTCCACTGACTGTCTGCCAAATTCAACTTTATACCCCTCCTTCGGCTGACCTTTCAACGCACAGCCAATAGCGAGAGAGAATGGAGGGGACTGAACAGCAAATACACACACACACACACACACACACACACACACACACACACACACACACACACACACACACACACACACACACACACACACACACACACACACACACACACACACACACACACACACACACACACACACACACACACACACACGAGAGAGATACTCTTTAAGAGTTTTAACTTAACCAATTAACCAATACATAATTATTTTGCTATGATTCCATGCTTTCATAGAAAGAAAAAAAAGTATTGTCACATTAGGCTATTTGCTATTGTGAAGTGTACAAATAAAAAGATCGGATGGGGAAAGATCAGTATCGGTATGTCTCAAAATCAAATGTTCCGAATCGAATCGGGAGCAAAAAAACGTGATCGGGACATCCCTAATGTGGAGAATGTGTGCAGCAGGGAGAGCAAGAGAGATCATAGGAGAGTGGGTATAGGCATGTGGCACATTGCCTGCCTGCCTGCCTGCCTGCCTGCACATGTGTGATTATCCGAAGCTTAAGGCATAGAGCACATGACACATTATCATTCTGAGAATCTAACATTTTCTCATCAGTTTTGATCAGTTATTGTGCATGTGCATGTCTAGTCGCATGCGTGTATGCATATATACTGTATCTGTGATTCTGTGTGTGCGTGCGTGCGTGCGTGCGTGCGTGCCCTGCGTGTCCTGTGTAGCCTGCGTAGCCTGCGTGCCCTGCGTAGCCTGCGTGGGAGCTCTAACCTCTTCTCTTAATTACGCCCTTGTGACAGGACCTTAGTCAGTATTACAGGACCTTAGTCAGTATTACAGGACCTTAGTCAGTATTACAGGACCTTAGTCAGTATTACAGGACCTTAGTCAGTATTACATTACCTTAGTCAGTATTACAGGACCTTAGTCAGTATTACAGGACCTTAGTCAGTATTACAGGAGCAGAGAACAGAATCACAGATTAATGAAGGAAGAGGGAGGAAAACAACTGAGGAAGAGGGGGAGGAGGAAGGGTGGGGTGCTAGTGAAACGTGAGGCATAGAGTCAGTGAACAGATGAAAAGAAAGAAGCACCAGAGAGGAACGAGGTGCGCAAGAGAGCGAGGAGGCAAGCGAGGCGGGAATGTCAAGGATCACATGCAGGGGCGATCGGATCGGGTGATCGGAAATCGGCTCCGATCACAACATTCAAAAGATCGGAATCGGGGAGAAAAGATCAGATTTGTAATTGTCTAATCTAATGTCTAATGTAAATCTCAAAGAAAGATGTATAAGCAATGCGATTTTGTAAAAAAAACTGTTGCTAGTTGTTAATGCTAGTTGTTAATGCTAGTTGTTAATGCTAGTTGTTTTCCTACTGGTCCCAGTCAGAGATCATCAAACAATCAGAGGCGTGAAAGACACCTATGATGAAAACAAAGGAAATACAACCCCCGCAATGCATGATGGCATAGGTGTCTGTAGTACTCTCTCTGAATGAGAGAGTTACTCTTTAAGAGTTTTAACTTGACTTCAGTTCTATAAGCTGTAGAACTGTATTCACTCCAATTAACCAATACATAATTATTTTGCTATGATTCCAAGCTTTCATAGAAAGAAAAAAAAGTATTGTCACATTTTGCCTTTCAATAATTGAAAGGCAACACAACAGACTGCACTAGAGTGACATACATTAGGCTATTTGCTATTGTGAAGTGTAAAAATATAAAGATCGGATCGGGAAAGATCGGTATCGGTATGTCTCAAAATCAAATGTTCCGAATCGAATAGGGAGCAAAAAAACGTGATTGGGACATCCCTAATGTGGAGAATGTGTGCAGCAACGAGAGCAAGAGAGATCATAGGAGAGTGGGTATAGGCATGTGGCACATTGCCTGGAACAAAGAGAAACAAATCAATGGCTCTGTCTTATTTGCTATAGGAAGCTTCCTTTTTAGGACATTGTGGCTGCCTAGTGTCTTACCCCAGGCTCTGGAATAATTTGCCCTTTCACATCAGAGCTGCCCGGTCCATCATAACTTTTAAATCTTTGCTTAAGACCCACTTATTCTCCTTGGCCTTTAGTGTCAGCTGAGGTAGCCCTATTCCCCTCATTAGTGCAATTGTCTGCTTTGTTTGTGCCTTTATATTGCCTGCTAAAAGTCTGCTTATATTGTATTTTATTTTTCTAAATGCCGGTTTCTTTTCATGTTTTAAATGGTTGTTTATAGTGTATTGCTTGTTCTTTGCTCCTTTTAACCTGTACAGCACTTTGGTTGATCTGGTCATGTAAAGTGTGCTCTATAAATAAAGGTGAGTTGAGTTGTTACAGTTAAGCAGCAGATAGGATACATACATGTTAGATCCCTTGTATAGTCACATGGCAAAACATCAAGTTCCTATGCTGCATGGATGTCCCATAAATCAAGGCTGCTCGACCTCACAGCTGCCAAAGACACTGTGTGGTTGCGTGGGCTATACATACAGTATGAAGCTTCTGGAGACCATCCCAGACAAGCACATGGTGAGCTTCATTATGGAGATGCTGAGCGACCGCAGCTTCCGGCTCCACACCAGCAACGGCCGCCTGTTCTGGCACCAATACTGTTCAACATCTACATCCACAACCTACCTAACAACATTAAGGAAGTACGGCCAAAGACTGTTAATTTAGGAAGATAGTCGATCCCAATTGGAGCCCTAGAGGTGAAATGGTACACAGAGGGACCGGTGTAAGGCAGCAGAACCATTAATGCTACACCACTACATTGAGGATCCCTCCTCGCTAGCACAACCCCGCAAAGAGTGGACAACCCTCAATCGCCTGAGGACAGATGTGGGACGTTTTGGTGCAGCAATGCAGGAGAAGTTAAGGTTAAGTGTCTTGCTCAAGGAGTAAGGACACTTCAACTAAAACCCATGGGGAACCTGGTATCGAACCGGGAACCGGTTGTGCTCTACCTCCTGAAGGCCCCTTGCCAAATCAACAAAATGTCCATCTCACCTCAGGCCCATCTACACACAATGTTCCCACCCCTTTCAACTGCTCTTGAGTTACCAGGCCCTTTCACTTTCCATTTCCACTTTCCCTGCTGGTATTTAACTGCACTATTCCCATCTCACCTGTTACTAGATTGTAAGCATTGTGCTATCCTTTGTCTTTTGTCTTGGCTCTCCAGCTGCATGTGTATCTGAGTTCCAGCTCAGTATTCTGTACTTTGTATGTATTCTGTTGCCTGAGCCCTGTCTCAGGTTCCTAGTAGCTACTTGCCTGAGCCCTGTCTCAGGTTCCTAGTAGCTACTTGCCTGAGCCCTGTCTCAGGTTCCTAGTAGCTACTTGCCTGAGCCCTGTCTCAGGTTCCTAGTAGCTACTTGAATCACGTCCCAGCGACAGTTCTGCCTGCCTGACCTGAATGCTTTACCTTTTGCTCCTTTTGGATGTTGCATCATTGCCTGCTCCCTTTTTGGATTACGTTTGTTTGGACTGCTCACCCGGATTTGACCTGTGTCTTTACTCTGTGAGGCTTGCGCCACCTTTGTGTGTTCTAATAAATCCTGCTATATTGTGCCTGCTCTGCCTCTGGTTGTCTGCACTTGGGTCCTTCCCTTGTCACACACTGTAACATAACGATACCTTTCTAGGTTGTCCCAATATTCTTGTAACCTTTTTGGAGAAAAACAGGAACCTAATAAAGCAGTGGTTCCCAAATTGGGATCCGGGGACCCCCCGGGGTCCTCCTTCCAGGGGGTGCCCAGCTAAATGATAGTTTGGAATTTTAAATGGGGGTCCGCGGGCTAATAAATGGTAAATGGTAAATGGTGCATTTATATAGCGCCTTTATCCAAGGCGCTTTAGATTGTGCATTACATTCACCCATTCACCCATTCACACACACATTCATACACCGATTGCGGCGGAAGCCATGCAAGGTACCAACCTAATAAGTGTAAATGTGGGGGTCCGTGACATGACAAAGTTTGGGAAGCACTGTAATAAAGGATTAGCTAGATGCCATGGTAATAGATATAGCCTGTATCCTATCACAGAGCCAATATATACTGTCAGTTTCATTGGTGCTCAATCAGCTGAGGCTAACTGAATTGAAAATGGCACTGTTATTATGTTTGAGCATCATTCACAAATAATGTACCAGACACACAGGCACACTCAAACACAAGAGTAGCT
This sequence comes from Electrona antarctica, assembly GCF_951216825.1. NCBI lineage: Eukaryota > Metazoa > Chordata > Actinopteri > Myctophiformes > Myctophidae > Electrona > Electrona antarctica. The sequence goes on along the minus strand of NC_136796.1, from coordinate 29,987,877 downwards.
CTTCAAAATAAAAATTGCAAGTGTGAAGTGAGGGGCGCTCTTAACATTAGACATCATCATACATCATCTCATGAACAACTATTTTTATTTGATTGGTTAGCCGATTTGCTCGTCTACATATGACGTAAATCTTCCCTTCATTGTCAATAGCATTTCATTTTTGTGTTGCCACAAATGTACGTCATATTTGGCAGACATTTGACCTAATTTCTCCTTTCATTATCAATGGCAAATATGAGACGTGTGGGGACAACATTTACGTCATATTTGAGGCACATATGACCCAATTTCTCCTTTCATTGAACTGAAGTCATGTGATTGGTTAGCCGATTTGCTCGTTTACATATGACGTACATTTTCCCTTCATTGTTAATGGCATTTAATGTTTGTGTTGCCACAAATTTACGTCATATTTGGTGGACATTTGACCTAATTTCTCCTTCCATTGTCAATGACAAATATGAGTGTGAAGTGAGGGGCGCTCTTATCAACATACATCGTCAAGCCGGTGAATCACAATTTGATTCCTCTCAATTGCGTCTTTACTTTTCTGCCCTCACTTTTAGCTTCATTATGTACTTTGCTCAGCCAATCAAATCATCGCCATGGGGTGATCAGCTGTTCACACAAACCCGGAAAGCTGGGCATAGGAGGGGCTAGAGACCCTCAAAGAAGAAATCATTAAGTATTCTAGTTGTGAAGAAATAATCCCTATCATCTAACATGCCTCCACACAGCAGGACAGAGTGCAAATAGGCAGGGGCAGCGTGCCTTTGAAGGAACCCAAATTCATAAAAAATACATCGTTTGGGGAATAACAAACAGATGTGCTTGTTGTTTTAAAATGCAGCCAGAACCCGAAATAACAGCCAATCATATGCAAACTGTCCCCTCAGCAGGGCATGTATCTCTCTAAAACATGACTTTAATCTGCACTACTGAAATTTGCCCTCATATTTACCAAATCAATAAATGCAGACTGCAGACTGCTCAAATAATTGTCTTCTTCTAACTTGTTAGTTTCTTAGCTTTAAGCTTACGTATATGATTCATGACTAATTTAATTTCATGTATTTGATGTATTACCATGTTTTTTGTTCTTGCTTACTGTAAATCGCCCTGGATTAAGAGCGTCTGCTAAATTACTAAATTGTAAGTTGTTGCATGAGAAGTAGCCTCTGGAGATGCAGTACAGTTTCCCTACATTTTATAGATTTATATTTATATTAAGCTGCCAGCTTCGTGGGACACCAAGTCATTGCAAGAAAGTCCTTCAATCCCAGTTTTTTCTTTTCATTCATTTAATGCCCATGTATGGGCATATAAAGATCACATCAGTGATCTCCATATATGGGCATGAAAGGGAAGAGGACCGTCAGATACAGCGATCCGGTTGTCCAGAGCCACAGATCCCATGCACCACTATGCCCATTTATGGTCATGTGCATATATATGGGACCGACCCTGCCGAGCGTTATGAAGTCCGCTACAGCCGACTCGTCGTTTGGAGTTATGTCTCGATAGTGAACATGTGCCACAGAGGAAAGTCAAACATTTGCCGCTTGGTCAAATGCATTGGACAGATGGGTACACCGGGTAATAAATAAAGAAAGCCCCCAACACTATGACTCAGACTTATGGATGGTATCGGCAGTGCGACGTACACACTTCTTGAAGGTTCATAATGCGAAGCAAGTAAGAGATGTATTTTTGTCATCTAAACCTTTGAGCAATTTAAAGACAAGCAGCAGCAGCTTTAAATAATGTACATTCTATAACTCCATGGAAGCCAGTGCAGAGATCTGAGGATTGGTGTAATGTGTTCAGCTTTCTTAGTTCTTGTTATAGCAGCATTCTGAGAATGAGCTGTAACTGTCTCAGGTCTTCCCATAAAAGCTACTGCATGCTTTTATGGGAAGACTTGAAAGAAGACCATTACAGATATTTTTGCCTGATGGAGATGAAGGCATGGATAAGTTTGTCTGTGTCTTGTTTGAACAATACTTGCTACATTTTCAAGATGATAAGAGGCTAGAAAGAACACCATTAGTGTCACTTTGGTAATGCAAGCACATATAAGATTGTCTATGTTTGTAATTTTTTGAAGATAAGATGCCGTTATTTACTTGATGAGCTCTAAATAACAGTGCTTTCCACCTGAGTATACTGTATAAAGTAAGCAACACGATAGCACTGGGAAAACACTTTTTTTAAAGAAAGCACACAAAAAAATATCTCTATAGCACTATATAATCCCAGGACAATCCAGGCATCGTATTTGAAATGTTTGGTCTGAACCAAAACAACTGATCCAAGCATAGCTACTCGAAAGCTCTAACACACACCACCACACACACACACACACACACACACACACACACACACACACACACACACACACACACACACACACACACACACACACACACACACACACACACAGTGTACATAAGTGTATGTTCAAGGTCGATGTGATCTACCATCTGTAGCGATCCATCAAAACAGCCTGGGAGAATTTGGGTTGGGGGATAAGCGAGGTTGAAAGGAGAGGGGGGGGGGGGGGTGGGGGGGGGGTTGGTCAGTGTATGAACAGGAGAGCAGGACGGGCAGAAGGTGAAATGAAAGTTAACTGTAGGAAGACAGGGCAGAGAGAAGGTCGAGTGTGTGAGCGAGCACGCCAGAGGAGAGGAAGAAGAATGATTTGAGGAAGGCAGAACAAAATGAAAAGACAGAGACAGACAGAGAGTGGCATCTGAAGGACGTGGCATTGAGAGGTTGCATGCAAAGGGCGAGGAAAGAGGAAAAGCAGGAGGGGGGGGGGGGGGGGGGGAGAGAGAGAGAGGGGGATTAAGTTCAGAGAGATGGGGAAAGGGACCTGCGGTCTCTCCTTTAGGCCATGCCTTTATCTCCATCTCCAGACTGGCACAGCCGCTGCCAGGGTGCTCCGACGACCCTGCGCGAGTCAAGAGCCATGCTGGGCACCCGCAAACACACACACACTCACGTGCATGATTTCAAGGGGCTGATAGCAAGCACACACACACAAACCAACATGCACAAACCATCCCACTCCTGTGGGATTTGGCCTACAGGTGCAGTTGTGCACATAAGCGCACGCACGCACGCACGCACGCACGCACGCACGCACGCACGCACGCACGCACGCACGCACGCACGCACGCACGCACGCACGCACGCAAACACACGCGCGCATTGAGGCAAGAAAGACACTGTTGTTGCAGGACAGCGGCATGTCCCAAGTTCACAGGTTTCCAGGTCCGTGTCGATATCCTCTGTCCTTGTCACCATTGAGCTCCATTCATTGGCCTGAGGAGGGCCTTTCAGTGTGACAGACACCCTGTCAATACTAGTGCCGCACGCCGCTCAAAAGCGGGATGCTAATCCAGGACCCGATCAATGGCAGATATAAGGAGAGAGACTGTTTTGTGTTATGGTTACACAGAGTACAGGCTCCAAACTTTGTTTAAGTTCACAACGCAGTGCGACGTGTTGTGACCTTGTTGGGTATAGGCTATTTTCAAGACACCGCCTTGCATATAGGTATACATCAGGCCTAAGCCGGCATGTGCTGAGGGGGGGGCTTTTGGGGCTTTTGCCTCAAAGTGCCGTTTTCCTGTCCAACATCCGTGGCCCTTTTTGGTTAAATATACATTTAACCATTGGCGTGGCTACAACAAGTTTCTCGCCTAATTCCCTGTGCTGTGCTGTGCTGTGCTGTGCTGTGAGTTTGGTTGCTGTTTGTCCTTAGTCAGCGTTGGCCCGGGGAGGAGGAATGGCGGGAGTGGGGGAGGAGGATTGTGGAGGGATGGGGAGAGGAGGAGGAAAGGATGAGTTGATATTACAGTAGTGCTGAGCAGGGCAGTATACGACAGCCCATAAGTGAAGCCCCGAGTTGTAGGCCAGAGTCCAAGTGCTTTACTCCATCTTCATCTCCA
>NC_136796.1:29968921-29981421 GCF_951216825.1 Electrona antarctica | reverse complement strand
GGCTAACGCAGAAATCGTGGTATCGGGATCGGATCGGAAAACGAAAAAAGTGTATCCCTAGTTTGTGTGCACGGCGCACGCACACGTGTGCACTGCACACACATCTCATTCTCATTCTCACACGGCAATCCTATAGTATTATATCCAGTCCTGATGGTGGCGGTAACGTCACCATTATGCCGATTTTGACCAAATAGAGCGAATCTGGCGATGTTACTTCCGGTTTAAGGAACAATAATATCCGGTACTAGCTTTGGACTGTGCAGCACTATCAGATGTCCGGATGGTAAGCGATCATCGTTTATTTTAATAACGAAGTCAAATTAAGCTCTAATCAAGCCCAAAATATCACATTTTACGCAGCGATGCACATGATGCACATAAAGACCGCGCGTGCGTGATCGACCGTGCACGCGCGGATTTCGGCCGGTTTTAGGTAGATTACATCGGCCGTTAGCCAAACAAGCTAAAAGTTGCTACATTTTGTTATATTAAGCTCCCGATTACAGGGGATTAAACGATTACGTCTTATTACGTCATTACGGCAAGAACTAAATTGGAGAACATATATACGGATATGACTCTTGAAAGGTCCGAAGAATTACATACAAAATCCAATGCCGAAGCTTTCATTTATACCACTACATTTATTTTGCCATCCCGGCAGTGGTTTAGGGGTAGAGTGGCCGGTAGAACGGCCGGATGCGAAAACCATGAGCTTCCCAGTTTGATCCCATGCAGGCTCCCCCAGAGTTAGTGTCCAAGTGTCCTTGAGCAAGACTCTGAACCCCTAATTGCTCCCGATTTGGTTGGTGCCTTGCATGGTTTCCTCCGCCATCGTTGTATATGAATGGGTGAATGTAATGCAAAATCTATAAAAGCACTTTGGATGAAAGTGCTATATAAATGCACCATTTATCAAATAAAATTAAAAACATTAAATAAAACAAATCAAATCACACTGTGTGAAGTGAGGGGCCCTCTTATCGTCATACATCATCTCATTCTGGCCAAACACAATTTGTGTCCTCACTTCTGTCTTCAATGTTTGTGTTTAGACAATGTTTGTTTTTCAGAACTGGCCATTCCTTGTCAATGGCATTCAATGTTTGTGTTATAGGACAAATGTGTTTACACAAACCCTCAACGCTCGACATAGGAGGGGATAGCGACCCTCAAAAACCGATGGCTTGCGCTCCTCCTCCTCACACAATTGCTATGATTGCAGTCATCCTCCTGCTAGACTGTGCGTGCGTCTGCTTCTCTCCGTGGGCGTACCGCGCTTCCATTCATTTTCCACAGAGCTCCGTGAGGTCACAGGCATGTGTGACAACAGCCTGGGAAAATGAGCGAGGGGATTCTGAAGCCTAAATTACTATTCATAAAAGGTTTGTGTGTGTGTGTGTGTGTGTGTGTGTGTGTGTGTGTGTGTGTGTGTGTGTGTGTGTGTGTGTGTGTCTGTGTGTGTGGCACAGTGCCGCCGTCACACGGCTCATGCAGCACAGGGTTACCCTGCGTGGGTTCAGCTAATCAGAGAGTGTGGCAATATTTAAATGCGTTGAAATTGGCATTGAAATTGGGAGCAGTGCCAGGCGACAAACAGTTGGTATTGCACTGTCCCCAGACTGATTGGGGGAAGAAGTGACGAAGTAACAGAATGTTGTGGCTGCGATACTGTGTGTGTGTGTGTGTGTGTGTGTGTGTGTGTGTGTGTGTGTGTGTGTGTGTGTGTGTGTCTGTGTGGCATCACACCCTTCTTCCATACACCTTCAATAGAGGACAAGTATACAGCATGTCACCTGGCCTATTTTTCCATTCCTTCGTCAGAGGCACACTGAAAGGAGAAGGTAAAACCATCACTTTGTTCCTTTGTATCCCCCCCCTCCCTCCCCCCCTCCCTCCCCTCCTCTGTCCTTTCTCTCCTCTATCTGATAAACTGCCATGACCTGCAAAGATCTTGCCGTTCAAAGTACCTGTGAGCTTTGGGAGTGTTGTTAGCTCCATATCGCTCTCCCTTTCTTTCTGTCTCTTTCTTCCTCCATCTCTCCCTGTCCCCTCTCTCTCTCTCTCTCTCTCACACACACACACACACACACACACACACACACACACACACACACACACACACACACACACACACACACACACACACACACACACACACACACACACACACACACACACACACACACACACACACACACACACACACACAGCAGCAGAGAGAGAGGTCAAGAGGTCAGTCCCAGCGTGCTCAGCCCCAGCCAGTGCGGCTGCCTCTCTCTCAGTGCAGCACCATGCTAATAGACTTCCCCTGCTCTCTTCCTGTCAAACAAATGGCCTCACCATGGCTCCCCTGGAGAGGCTGACTGTGTCATAATCGATGCAGCTACTGCTGTGCGTCTCACTCTGCTCCCTCTGGCCTCTCCATCTCTCCCTCAGCTTCTCTGTCCCCCTCTCTCTCTCTCTGCACTCCACAAAATACATATATTTGTGTATATGCTTACAGGGCAGACCCCAGCGAAATCACTTCCGCCGTCTGGTGATGACTTCCTATAACCTCCGGACACAGGGCTGGATTGAGACAAATATTCGGCCCTGGACATTTTCGCAGAATTTGGCCCAGACTGGCCCAGCGTGCAGATACCCTACTGACTTTTCAGGTCGACGCCCATACAAATTTTTGAAGCCCTTAACACCGCCACCATAAATGATACACAACCAATATATTCCCTCATTTCTCCCAAATCACTAATCAACATGCAGGCTCATTCATTGCCGCTCCACTCCCTGTCTCCATGCAACACCTCCTCTCTCTCTCTCCCTCTCCCTCTGGAAGATGAAGTGTCCTGTAGTGGAGTTTCGTAAATTAAACATGAGGAAAAAGCGAGGGGAACGTGAAATCAAATCCAATTACGGGGGTGATGCACCACATGTGTCCCCTTGGCGACGGACCGGGCCAGGTCTGCCCCAAAAGACAACAACGGCAGAACAACAAGGCTGATTGAAATGGCAAGCCTTCAAACATCATTGCCCCCCCATTGGAGCAGAGCTAAACAAACCCCTCTCTCCCATTGGGCCATCGGTAATGGGCTGAGCAGAGTGTAATTGTGAAAGTTGAGGAGAGGCGTCTCACATACTAATGCAGCCTGCTTCCGTGTGGACTGTGGAGGTGTGAAATGCACCTGTGGCTTTGTTACCTCAACTCCATTACGCAGCTATGTGTGTCTGTATGCGTGTCCCTGTGTCCAAGCACGGAAAGCTGTGACGCGGTAACTCTGTCATTTCTTGACCGTTTCGGACGCGGGAATGCTCGACGGAACCGGGCACGTTCCTGGGGATCTGGATGTTGCAGGGACCTCGCACACGGTAACTCCCTCACTTCACACTTGTGTGAAGTGAGGGGCGCTCTTATCATCATACATCATCATTCATCACATTCCGTGCTCAGCCAATCAGCTGAGCACATTACGTACTCAAACATACACACAAAGCTGTGCATAGGAGGGGCTAGCACCCCTCAAAAACAGAGAACAAAAACACGTCAAAACACGTGATTGGGTGCACGGTGGCACAGTCGGTAGTGCTGTCGCCTCACAGCTAGAAGGTCCTGGGTTCGATTCCCACTGGGGACGCTGTGGGCGCTGGTGGCGTGTTCCCTCCTCCGCGTCATCAGTGCCCATACCCGAGGCGGGGTTGGTGAAAGGGCCTTTCTGTGTGGAGTTTGCATGTTTGCATATTCTTGTCTGAATAACGTTTTCCTCTCACGCGCTACGTCCGGCCGGGGAAATTCCCCCCTGTCATGTGAAAAAAAGCAGCTTGAACTCCTCATGCTTAGAAGGAAGCATGAGGTCAGTCCGCTGACCCCCCAGGTTGGCAGGATTACATTAGATAATTGACACTGGGTGAAAACATGTGTTTGCAAAATCGTGGGATAAAAAAATAAAAGAAATACAACAAGTGATTGGCAGGGAATGATAATAACCGTGTTAATAATATATTCAATCAATCAATCAATCAATCAATCAAAGATGTGAAGATATCTGAAACAGACCCGATGGGCAATCCCACCCATGTCCTAACAGGCATCAAATTGGACGACAGAGAGAGATTCTGGGGGCAGCATGCCACTTGCACAAGAAGAAGCTACTGTAATAGCAAACAAGCTTCAATGTAACCGTTGATTTAATACCAACACAAATCCTATCAGGAAAATATAGTGACGTTTTCATCACTCCGCTCTGCACACTCAGCATCATCGCTCACTCACATCGTCCAATATACTGTATAATGGATATGCTTTTTTTTTTTAAACATAAATTACCAATAAGTCTAGGTTAAAATGTGTCACATTTGAAAACTGAAGACTAAATAATTTAATAGGGAGGAAAAAAGGATTCACGGAATCATGCGGGCACATCAATTTCAGATTTGCTTACCCGAGACTTTCATATTAAATGAAAAAGTGATACAGTATTCAGTGGCATTGAGAAAAATACTACAGTTTCTTTTAACAGTTCTGCACGCAAACACTTGTTCAGCTAAAAAAATTACAATACATCGTAGAGTAACTTGTGAAAGCAATCAAGTGTTGATTACCAGAAAATATGTTTTGCAGGATTAAAGGTGTGGAAACAATTTATGAATTTAAAAATCTCATCTCTGAGAAACCATGAAGCATGTGTGCAAGTGCACACAGCACTTCAGCAGAAGCTGTGAAAAGCCACTGGGGGTGTGAGGAAAGCTTGAAGCTTAACGTCCTTAATTTAATTGCCAATTATCTTTGCGCCTATAGGCTCGTCGGAGTAAACCAGGGCTTCTCGATTCAAATCTTCACACACACACACAGGCTCAAATTTCATGTGCAAAATGTCCACTGGGACAAAATACAGACACACACTACACATACAAATACAAAACATGCATACAGTTGGAGGCCATCGATATTGTCCTTTTCTTTTTGCTGAGGTTTGCGTGGTCTGTGCAAAAGGACAGTTAACCCATCTTGGGCGGGAACCCCTTTTGGTGTTTTAAACATTATGTTATAATTTAGCTATTGAAAAATAGCAGATCTACAAGCTCATAGCGCGCCACCGAGTGGCGCGCTACGAGCTTGTAGGTCTGCTATTTTTGAAAAATCGTGAAAATATTTATTTCAGAAAACTGGAGGATTTAGAAGGATTTTTTAAAATTTTGAGGTCAGGCCTAAATGGGTCAAATGATAAGGGACAATATCGGTGGCACCCAACTGTACATGCACACGCACAAAGTCATATCTAAAGCACACCTGCACACGGACGCATGTGAGACTAGAAAAAGTGCCCTTCTGGGCACAGGTCTCCACCAGGAGGATAGGAGTCTCCACCAGGAGGATAGGTCTCCACCAGGAGGATAGGAGTCTCCACCAGGAGGATAGGTCTCCACCAGGAGAATAGGTCTCCACCAGGAGGATAGGTCTCCACCAGGAGGATAGGTCTCCACCAGGAGGATAGGTCTCCACCAGGAGGATAGGAGTGTGTGATGTTTGGCAAAATGTTTATGAGTTATACAGTTGGGTGCCACCGATATTGTCCCTTATCATTTGACCCATTTAGGCCTGACCTCAAAATTTAAAAAAATCCTTCTAAATCCTCCAGTTTTCTGAAATAAATATTTTCACCAAAAGGGGTTCCCGCCCAAAATGGGTTAACTGTCTTTTTGCGCAGATCACGCAAACCTCAGCAAAAAGAAAAGGACAATATCGATGGCCTCCAACTGTATAGTTATATAAAGTTATATAAACTAGTTGTTTTGTTTGTTTGTTTTTTGCAACAATTTCCTTCATTTTGTTGAGGAATTGCAGAGCCTGATCACTCTTAGCATCTCTGAGGATAGAATTCTGGATGAACAGGACATGTGCAGCATTTTGTACGAAACGGGCCACTCCTGAAAACTTTGGAAGGCAATCTTAGCCAATCAGTGTAGAATCTTGGTGGCGCTATAACCGGCAGATGTGGAGGGATGTAGGGGAAATGTTTTTTCCATGGCCTCTAGGGAGTGCGCATAAAAAGGTTGTATACAGATCGATGCAGTTATAGGTAAAAACAGAAATTGCCCTGTTATAGCGCCCCCGTGAGGCTGATTTGGAAAAAGTGGAAATGTGCGTGTATAATTTCACGGAAATTGCACACTGTGTTTGTGATTTGTGGCATTTTGTTCAAAACGGACCAATCATGTGAGCTTTGGAAGCCAATCTTAGCCAATCAGGATGAAAGATGGGAAATGGTGCAGATCCGTGTTGATCACATGACTATGGAGATAGTGTATACCGAATTGTGTGAAGTATGGATAAAATGTGTAATCTACAGAGATGTGTTTTGCCTAAATCGGCCTCATGGTGGCGCTATAACAGGCCGTTGAGGAATATTTGGGGCAGAGGTTCGTCGTTGGCATCCAGAGAGTGTGTGTGCAAAGTTTGGCATGGATCGGGCCAACGGGGCCGGAGATTAGCTGGTAACGGACGGACAGAAGGACGGACACACACACACACACACACACACACACACACACACACACACACACACACACACACACACACACACACACACACACACACACACACACACACACACACACACACACACACACACACAGTCTCTCCCCATGCCTTCGGCCTGGTGGAGACAACAATATGGAACAATGAATACCGGTATGCCACTCTCTGGATGAAAAAAATAAACTGACTATGTAAGTATGTATGCACAGTGCTCACTTTGTCCCAAAGAAAACGTTATTTCAGATAATTTCAAAAGTCAGTGAGAGGGGTGGCGCATGTGTGAAGTCCATTGCAAAAACTACTAGGGGTTCAGATTAGGGCTTGGCAATAGGACTATAGGACTAAATCAATATCATGATTATTAATAATCATTTTTAAGTGAAAATAGCCAATCTACAAGCTCAAAACACTTTGTTCACCACCACAAAGTATAATACGGGTTAAGTGCAACAGACTAATTGATTTAGTATTATATTCAATTGATTTGTTGACATACTGTAAGGCAGATATTAAAACAAATAAATAAAAACTGCTTCTCGATTAACCTACATGAGCTGGATCGATTGCGTTACCGTTAGCCTATTGGTTCTAGAAAATCGTTTCGATTTACTTAAGATTAAGTTAAGTTATGCCTAGCTTAAAGTTCAGAGAGAAGCTGGTGACACCGCTCCACAACATTTCACCTCAATGCTACTTCCTGATGTACTGCCAATTTGCCAATGAGAGGAGTGAGACGAGAGAGGGCAAGAGAGAGAGAGAGAGAGAGAGAGAGAGAGAGAGAGAGAGATAGAGAGAGAGAGAGGACACTCTGGGAGAGCAAATGAAGAGGCAGGAACAAAGGAATTGCAAATCAGCTATGGATCAAGTGCTGCTATGTACACTACGGTGGATGAATAACTCAGAAGAAGGGAGTGCAACGAGTGTGTGTGTATTTGTGCGTGCATGTGAGTGTGTCCGCTGTCAGCATTTGTGTGTGTATGTGTGTGTGTGTGTGTGTGTGTGTGTGTGTGTGTGTGTGTGTGTGTGGGGGGGGGGGGGGGGGTGTTGGCACTTGACTATGCATAAAACGCTCACTTCCACCTGCCTCAGGGCAGGATAAAAGAGTGAAACGCTGTATTTATAATTCATAGCTAAAGTTGAGAGAGAGAGAGAGAGAGAGAGAGAGAGAGAGGGTACGGGCATGTGACAGGTGGGCTCAACCCTCCATTCCCCCTTGAGATTTCAAAGGAAGGGTCATCGTCACCGTTTTTAGGCAGGAGAAGATATTTTTTGTGGCTTTCGCCTTTATTTTATTTTTATAGAGGGATAGGTATACAGTAGGCTGACAGGGAATGGGGAGAGAGATGGGGGGGGGGACACGAGGAAAAGGCCGTCGGGATCGGGAGTCGAACCCGCGGCATGCCGCCAGACTGGATTACCAGCTAAGGTGCCCAGACGGCTACGCCAGCCGCCCGGGCTATAGGCATGATGAAGTTTCTCTCTTTTCTTCTCGTGTTGAAGACAGCAGAGCTGTACGGAGGTTTGGGAGGGGGGGAAATGTCCCTCAAGGTCGGGGGGGAAGCAGCAGCAGAGATGTACGGAGGTTTGGGAGGGGGGAAATGTCCCTCAAGGTCGGGGGGGAAGCAGCAGCAGAGATGTACGGAGGTTTGGGAGGGGGGAAATGTCCCTCAAGGTCGGGGGGGAAGCAGCAGCAGAGATGTACGGAGGTTTGGGAGGGGGGAAATGTCCCTCAAGGTCGGGGGGGAAGCAGCAGCAGAGATGTACGGAGGTTTGGGAGGGGGGAAATGTCCCTCAAGGTCGGGGGGGAAGCAGCAGCAGAGATGTACGGAGGTTTGGGAGGGGGGAAATGTCCCTCAAGGTCGGGGGGGAAGCAGCAGCAGAGCTATACGGAGGTTTGGGAGGGGGGAAATGTCCCTCAAGGTCGGGGGGGAAGCAGCAGCAGCGGTTAGTGTTGAAACCTCATTATACAACAGGTCGTTTTGAGGAAGCAATCTGATTGGTTGAAAACAGCTTTTTAGCCGTGGTTCAAACCACATTATTTCAACGCCTAATCAAAACAAACAATTCAGCCATGCTTTTCTCTCAGAGCGCAGCGGACTCAGTGGCTAGGCTAGCTAGTTTCTTGGGACCTTTGTGGTCGTATAGTGACTAGTACATATGTCATTGAAAAAATATAATATTTCAGTGATTCTCTTAGTTTTAAGGGTAAAGGTCATTACACACTGGCGAATTAGCGACGCGAATAATTCGCCTTTTTTTTAAACCAATTGAAGTCAATGCAAGCTTCCACATCAGTGGCGAATGTGCGAATGTGCGAAAATGCGACCGTTTTCGCTCTTTATTTGTTCGCTCCGGTGTTCGCTCCGGTGTCGAATTTTTAATTCGCGTCGCTAATTCGCCAGTGTGTAATGACCTTAACTGTTGTATAATTGCAATATTATACTCGAGGGGGTGGTTTAACATCATTAATGCACTTCTGAGTTGCTTTCGGGCGAGTTCCGAAAGCAACACAGAAGAGCATTAATGACGTTAAACCACCCCCTCAACTGTAATATTAAACATCTGAAAGCAACTCGCCAGCCCATCAGGGCTCATCGCCATGTTGGCTTCTGGTGGACATTTTTGTCAACCATTTGCCATTGACATACAAAATTACTGGACAATAATAATACCAGAAACACAAATAGATACAGCCCTGAATGACCAAAACAGGTCTGTAACTCTGACAGTGTTCAAATGGAACGTTTTGGTTCCATTTGAACACTCTGAGACCTCTCTCCCAGTGGTTGGTTTCCAACCAGGAACCGGTTCAGTTCTTTTTGGTTCTTAGTCCATGAGCCAGAGCTCCAAAATGTGAACGTTAATTATGAATTGAGTGGGCAAAACTATAGTATCAATATAAGTAAATTCATATGATAACCCTTTCACAGTAGTAGCTTTTTCATATTTTCTATTTGCACGTTTTCCTAAATAACGCCTCATTTGCATATTTAAACATAAAAACAATTGTAATACAATAAATCATTGTCTTCGTGAAAATAATCTTTTCATGGTTTTATGGTGTTTTGCATGGTGATAACAATCTAATACCTATATTAGATTGGTTTTGCGGCTTTTGCCCACTCAATTAATAATTAACTTTCCAATTTTGGAGCTCTGGCTCATGGACTAAGAACAAAAAAGAACTGAACTGGTTCCCATTGAGAACCAACCGGTGGAAAAGGGGTCTCAGAGTTAAGGGGGTCTTTGCAAATAAACCATTTGAGAACCACCACTAGTACTAGTGGACTCCTAATGTGTCATAGTGTCATAGTAAATACGAAAATAATAAGAAAGAATACAAAAACCTGGAGACTTAACATTACATCATTTTGGGTGTTATGACTCTGAGAGAGAGAGAGAGAGAGAGAGAGAGAGAGAGAGAGAGAGAGAGAGAGAGAGAGAGAGAGAGAGAGAGAGAGAGAGAGAGAGAGAGAGAGATTATTATATTTTCCCCTCTCCCCTGTTTGTTCCTCTTCCAGAGGTGCCCCTTTCAAGCAGAGCCTGGGAAGAGGAGATGGCATGAGGATAGACAGGTAGGTCTGCACACACCATTTTTCCATTTGCTTGGGACAGGGAAGGGCAGAGAGAGGGAAAGAGAGAGAGAGAGAGAGAGAGAGAGAGAGAGATTTTCAAGGATGAAGGCTCTTGTCCAACCTGCTGCTGATGCTTAGTTAAACTCTGTCATATGCCGGTGTCGTGCTGAAAATAGCCTATCTTGCATGGCACATCATACGACAAAGTGGGGATTAGACTCTATATGTGACCGAATACCAAAGGGGCCAAGGTCATTTTTCAGTTTTTTACATATTATGAAACGACAGAATGTAAGCTTTCATATGATGTATTGCTCATTGAAATTGGAACATATTTGAAGAAGATATGAGTCTTTGAAACTTAAACTTAACTCTTTGTTAAACTAAAAATCACACCCGTGTGAACTGAGTGGTGTAAGGTTTTATATAGCATGATCAGCTGTGGTCTGACGTAATGTCTGACGTAATGAAATCACACAAAATATGTTAAGTAAAAAAAGCTATCATTTTTGATAAATGTATGTATCACACCTGGATGTGATTTCACAACTGGCTTTTTTTGCGCAGAGAAAATGACCACGGTTGCTACGGTCATCCAGTTCACCCGGGTGTGATTTAATTACGTCAGAAATTATTTTGATCATAGCAACCATGGTCATTTTTTTATGCACACAAAAGCCAGTTGTAGGAGTGGTTTACACCACTCAAAAACCCCAAAGTAGAGAAGAGTTTAGCACCTCTGAGCTGAGAGGAATGGGTGTGAGAATAGCTACTTGTCTCCACCCCTAATGACTCGCATAATCACTCCCCCACCCCTAACCACTCCCCCACATAGTTGAGTGAGAAATGTCTTGCATTAAATTCTTATTTTAAGTAGGCAGTGTGGGAAAAGTACTCACATCTTTTTACTTAAGTAAAAGTATCAATACTGCAATATAGAAATATAGGACTCCATATATGGTCACGAGGCGTGACCATATATGGAGGTGTGATGTCACGAGACGGGACCATATATGGAGGCGTGACAAAAACACACACACACACCCCTTCGGTCGCAATAACTCTATGATTGCACACACACACACACACACACACACACACACACACACACACACACACACACACACACACACACACACACACACACACACACACACACACACACACACACACACACTTCATCCAGGTGTTCCCAACTTCACACACAGCACAGAGGGAAAACAGAAAGGGGGCGCTCTGCGGAGTGCATAGCTCTTTCAGGTCAGGTGGCCTACCCATGGGGCTGTGTAAGTTGTGGGTTGCAGACGTCAGTACGTCTGGTCAGAAGTGAAAAGTGCCTTTGGAGGTGTGCCTCCATGTTTGCCAATTACAGGCAAACTGTATGGTATATTAATGATGCGTTTATGACTTTTGTGTTTGAGTATTTATGAATGCATATAACTACGGTATAATCACTGTTTCTCTGTAAATATGAATACACAGGACCATAATGGAAACAAGCCCTCAGGGCTTTGTGTGTGCAAACTGTTAATACAGTATTCAATCAATCGATCGAGTGTGATGGACACTCGATCGATTGGCCTCGACCGTGGCTCAGTGGTCCAGGCACCTTGGCAGTCTGGCAGTGTGCCGCGGGTTCGACTCCCGATCCCGACGGCCTTTACTGCACATGTCACCCCCCCATCTCCCTCCCCATTTCCTGTCAGCCTACTGTCTGACGTCTGACCCTCCATAAAAACTATAAAATAAAGGCGAAAGCCACAAAAAAACATTACAAAAAAATGCATTGCCGTATGTGGTTTTGAGTGTGGTCTGTGGGCCGCATCACATGCATGAAAGGTTTGGCACTGATCGGTTCAGGAGTTTGCAAGATAAACTCTGGAGTCCAGAGATAATCAATTAGCCCGGAGCAAACCAGAGCTGTATAGTAAGCATAGAATTACTTTTGTCTGGCAGCCTGCCAGAACCGTAGCCTACGTTTTCTAGGATGTATATTCTTTAATCCATTGAGACCTGGAACGCATCCATGTCACGTTAGCGTTTAACCACATTAACCATTAACCCATTTTGGGCGGGAACCCCTTTTGGTGTTTTAAACATTATGTTATAATTTAGCTATTGAAAAATAGCAGATCTACAAGCTCATAGCAGGTCTGCTATGAGCAGGTCTGCTATTTTTGAAAAATCGTTAAAATGTGCCTCAAATCTTTCCGAAAATTGTCATGATTTAGAAAACTTTTTTTTTTTAATTTCGACGTCAGGCCTGAATGGGTTAATCCATGTTTTGATCCGATCGAATCGTTAGCTGCCGCTCGTTAGCATAGCAGTGTAAGTGGGACAGTGGCCGCGGCCATTTTGAAGATGCGCATCCACTTGTACTCTATGGACTG
>NC_136796.1:29901421-29963921 GCF_951216825.1 Electrona antarctica | reverse complement strand
TCAAAATAATATGGCATAGTTAGATAAGAAACGGAAATGTTGTGCCACATCGGCCCGCCAGCATTTGCTTTCTGCTGGGACTAAGAGTGAATACACAAAAGCACATCTGGGTCTATTGACATGGCGCAGAGAGGGACAGTGATAGCCCAGTCATGTACACTGTATCACTGTGTGCTTCTCAATGAGAAGAAAACATCCTTTCCATGCAGGCTTCCCCATTCATGGAGAACAGCGGTCCTTCAGCACAGCGAGAGCATGTGGCTCCATAACAAAAACACACTCCAGAACAGAACAGCAGGCAGGCTTATAGTGCATTGCAGCCGACGAGTGTGTGCGTGCGTGCGTGCGTGCGTGCGTGCGTGCGTGCGTGCGTGCGTGTGTGTGTGAGCCTTTTGTGTCTTCCATCCATGGTATGTCAGATAGCAGCATGCGCTCACCCCCCGCCTGCCCCCACACACACACACACACACACACACACACACACACACACACACACACACACACACACACACACACACACACACACACACACACACACACACACACACGTTTAGTGAGAACACAAGCCGGTTGACTGTCAGCTGGCGGGGCTAGTCTGCCATATAGCTGAGAGGAGATGAGGAGGGAATACGTTGCCAACCACCTCCCTCCCCATTCATCAGTCTGGAGCGACCAGCCCTAAACCCAGGCTAATGGCAGATGGATGGGACAGAACAGTGACGCACCGTGACTCACGCTATTCCAACCAATCCCAGGCAATCCCCACACGCTTCCAAACCGGATGGACTTTGATGGCTGCGAGTCCACGGGCACTATAAGACGACAAGGCGAGAATTTCAGACATCATGGGGCGAAGGGGGTAGGGGGAGCCCAATATAGGTCAGCTAGCTCTACACACAGTACACCACAGGCTTACACGGCACGCCAATGGTTCCACAGTTTAGAAACAAACCTGACTGAACTCAATAAAGGCTTAGTTAGAAAATAGAAATTACAAAAACTGTTGGCAGAAACAGACAGCGTACACATACATTTGTACATGATAGTTCCGCAGCACAGCGGAGCAGGTGGGTACACTGATACTGACAAACATTTGGCTTGCACTGCTGCATCGTGGCACTTTAAGCAGCAGTCTCATGGCATCATTATAAGCCACATTGAGTTTCTGCATACTGCTCTTTCCGTAGCGCTGCCACAAGCGGGCAGTATACATATAGGCATTAGGAGTGACACTCTCAGGCAGATTCATGGATGATACATAAATTAGGAATGGCATTTTGTGGATGTGGGGGAGGGGTGAGCCAATAGAAGTAACTGGTCCTTCTATGTCAGTCGTCTCTGCAAAAAACATCGGTTGATAGCCTCGTTCCCAGCCTTACTCATCTGTGAAAAGAAAAGCCTGGTCACGACCTAAAGGCAGAGAGTGTCTAGATTAGAATGTGTTTCCGGCGTGTTAACTTCCGCTGGAAATGGTCTTTTCCCACTCCCGCCTAATTCTAGCACTTCCGTTTAGACAATCAACAGCGTAGGTCTTGCCCAACATGATCGGTTGATGGTGCCGGTAGCGGATTGGATAGTACATCAAACGCATACAGTAATTGCAGCAAAAGCTGAAAGGAATAATAATAAAAATAAAAATAAATCCAAAATCCAAAACAGAAAAGAAATAACTGTAAAAATCTAGGTTTCTCCCTCTTTTATAAAGACTTTATATAAATACATTCCACAATATTGTCATGGAATGTCATGGACTTCTGAAATCTGACCAATAAATCTTGCGGCATGTTTATTGGTGTGGGACGAAGGAAAAGATGAGCCGTGATTCCAAGAGGAAGCAGTTGGCCTACTTACAATTTGACAAACAGCCTCAAAACACCGATATGCAAACATTTCATCTGGAACCATCTCATGCACGTGCCTGACTCTTAACAGCCCGACAGGTTGTAGGAAACAGAAAAGTATACTGAAGTATACGTGATAAAAAGGAGGAGGAGGAGAAGGAAGGGGGTGTGAGGGCTTGGGTGGGGGACTGGTGGTGTTAAAAAACATGCCTAAATCAAAGTGTGGGAGCTGAGGAATAGGATGCGACAAGGAAGATTTGTAAACGCAGAGTCAGAGATGAAGGGGGGAATACAATTAGCCTATGCGTGTTGTTCACAGGATCAGACTCAGAATGAAATACTGCAGGCATAGGGTGCACGCAAACACACGGATGCATGCTAAAAATAAGTTGGTGTTTATGTGCCTACATAGGTGAGTACACACACATCTGTTTTTCTCTTATTTTCTTTTTGCATATCTCTCTCTCTCTCACACTCTCTCATTAGCAGGCAACATGCAGCACTATCTCTCTCTCTCCGTTTCTGGCACAACAGCACCACTTTTGGTACTCATTGGTACTGGTCACACACATAGTCACACACAAACACACATAGTTGAACACGGACATTGCTAGTTGAACACGGACATTGCTGTTGAACACGGACATTGCTGTTGAACACGGACATTGCTAGTTGAACACGGACATTGCTGTTGAACACGGACATTGCTGTTGAACACGGACATTGCTGTTCGTTGGAGTGGTTGCACCACTCAAAAAAAGGTAATACATAAACGCTAACACGCGCTAGCTGTTAGCTGTTAGCTGCACCGATTACTGTACCAGTCCAAACTACAGATTATTATACAGAGTACATTGCATTGACTTGAAGAAATACACGCGACTAATCATTGCCATTGAAGACCTGTCAATTGCGCTAGTAACAGTGTGGTTACCCGATGACCGAGATAATGCATCACAAATGTGCAACATACAGTACACCAGTCTCACACACACCCACACAAAGCCGTGACAACCCCTGCTGTTCCCTTTAGGGCTTCTCTCATCTTCCAAGAGTCTAGCAGTCCTAAAAGGAATTAGCACCATATTCAGATAAAAACCAGAGGAGGCCCTGATTGATTGTTACATTCCTCTGTTCTTTAATAAATAAATAATGAAAGAAAAGAAACCAGACTGTCAATGTCTGCGGCAGCTCATCGTCGCCCTCCAGGCATGAGCCATGCATACGATGCGCACACAGTACAGTCCGCCTCAATCAATAAATGGAAGGCTTCTGATCTATCTATATCGGCAGGGATGTGTGTACAGCAGGAGACTATGAGGGATTATCTTAACAAAACAAAGCAGTGAGAAAGGTGTCTGCTACTGCGGTTTTGTTTAGTCTATAATAGACGTGCAGAGGGATGCCTTTAAGCACATATAATCTATATTCTGGGGTGAACATTCAGTGAAAATAGCAGTTCTCACACGCATTGCGGCATGTTATGACCTTGCAGATTGGCTATTATGGGCAAAGATATTTAGTGTAGAGCGGAAAAAGGAGCAGACTTAATAGCTCTGGGGGACCCCGGTCAACGGATTATATGGGGTTTAAGTGGTTTAGTTTGCCTCAGTACACGTGTGCACACAACATAGGCAACTTGTAAAACGTCAGTGCGTTGTGACGGGAAGCAATGCACCGAGCAACACTTGCAGAGATGGCGAAAGACTCTGGCGATTCGCTCCAAAACTATATTTTATCATATAGATTGAACTGCCATTGTGGCACTCGTGTTTTAATGTCCTAATCCAGCAACGTCACAAAGACATCAAACCAAACTCTGCATTTTATTCCAGTAGCTCAGAGCAATATCCCACCATGAAGGCTTACAAATGCAAGGTCAAGAGAAAAGCTGTAACAACATAAGCCACTGGTAAAAATCTAAATTATGCAGGATCTTTTTGTTGCCGGTATAAAGTTGGCAATTGTGCATTGGAACCATATGGTTTGATCACACTTCACAGTAACACCCCATTCACGTCATCCAGATCAAATACCCTGTATTTACAATAATAAACAGCCATGTAATTAAACTAGCACTTCTGACTAGAATGTGTGTTACTTTATAGCTTCTTTATGGTAATCCTCACTCAGGTGAATAGACAACAACATAGCAGACTAGTGCATCTCATTATAGCTTCCTGTCATAGACTCTGTTTCCTCTTTTTCAGATTGGTTGGGTTGGTTCCACCCCCTCCCTTCTCAACACGTCTCTCTCTCTCTCTCTCTCTCTCTCTCTCTCTCTCTCTCTCTCTCTCTCTCTCTCTCTCTCTCTCTCTCTCTCTCTCTCTCTCTCTCTCTCTCTCTCTCTCTCTCTCTCTCTCTCTCTCTCTCTCTCTCTCTCTCTCTCTCTCTCTCTCTCTCTCTCTCTCTCGTGCGTGCGTGCGTGCGTCGCCATTTAACTCTCTCTATGTGCGTACGATTTCTGCCATTAAATAACTTCTCTCTGCATGGCTGGGTTGGAATGATAGCCAATGTGACACATCACAAATTTGTCTTCCGGAATTAATTTCCATAACTGAACATATAATACATTAATGAGTTTTTTATTGCACGTTGATTGCAAATTGATACTACTCTGGAGCTATTGGTATGCATTATGCAGAGACTGGTCCACCTTGACAGCTGCTGTCTAAGTCATGTTCGCTATAGCTACCAGAGCCGGCTATCTGTGGCCAGGATATTCATGAAGCTTAATTGATTTGAAGGGCAGAAGATATGTTCTGACATGTTAGCTTATATGGCTACATACAGCTGAAACCCAAGAATACAAGCTGAAGCTGCAAGTGACAAGGATACGGAGAACAATTAGCTCTATTGTAGAGCGAGTGCCCACAACTTGCAGACGAACTGTTATGCACCATTCCGTAATTGGACAGCATCTTAAATGTCATACAGCAAGTCCAGGTCAAAATCTATACTGCTGGACCATGAAATGCTGGAGAGCTTTTAATTTGATGCTGCTGGAGCTTTATTCGCAAGTTACAGAAGCACCATTATGAATAAAATATTGTCTGTCATCTAATCAATCATGACGTTCTTTCCTCAGAACCGAGTGCGTTCGTGATGTGCATACAAGTAGTTCTCTCTCTCTCACTCACTGACTCACTGACTCACTGACTGACTCACTGACTCACTCACTCACTCACTCACTCACTCACTCACTAACTACACTCTTGATCTTCCTCTCTCGGGCATGTGCAGAGGCAATACACAATTATGACAACCGATTACATACATTGTGTTGAAATTGCTTGCAATCATTATTATAATGGATGATTGTGGTTACAAAAACGGTCCTATACAAAATAAATATATTCCCCTTACGATTTAAAAGATTACGGTAGCTTGTGATATTTACCTGCACGCTGTATGCTCAACAATACTTTTTCCAGTTCACAACCAGGTGCTCACCAGCAGGGACAGCTCCAGGGGGGGCTAGGGGGGGGGGGGGGGGGGGCTTCAGGTCGAAACATGTTGTATTATTAAATACAGGCTGTTCTGTTTTGTTCCATTTGGTTTATCTCACATACACTATATCTATGTTTTAGAGGCAAATGTATGTGAAATAATCTACACTGTAGAACACTGCAAATGTAAAAAATAAAAAAAGGAGCAATGTTTGGAACTATATCCCATAGGCACCCGCTTTGCGGCGAGATCAAAGCGTGTCACTACTCTCCTACTCTACACTCTGGGATTACTTTCCAAGCCTGGAAAGTAAATTGTCCTGGGAATGGGATTGATACATGTGTTGTAAAACCAACCGGCCGACCAATGGTGTATAATGGTATCTCTCTCACTAAGTCTGTCAATCCAAGGCACACATTTATACAGCAGGGCTGTTGTGGTCCATCAACAAAAAAAAGGCTGAGGGATAAGTTGTGAACACTTTGAATACAGATTTCTTTTTTAAAGCAGCTTAGCCAGTAGACCTAGCATTTGCATGCATGTGAAAACCTGCATGTAGACACGAAAGGAATCTTAAAAAACCCCACAAATAAGCCTTGACGTTCAGGACTCGCGACACATTTCACGTCAGGCAGCGATCGAAGACCCTCCAAGAAGAGAGGGATTAGATTAGACGGAGGAGAGATTAAAGGCATAGCCCCCTCGCTTCAAAGGCTAATCAAACATGTAGCCTCTTGTCCTTGTCACTCCCTCTCATAGTGTTTCAATCAGGACAAGACATGCACTGACATGGATTGGCACACTGGTAGATGGTACTCTGCGGCGGGCTCCCTTTCTCTGGCACACTGGTAGATGGTACTCTGCGGCGGGCTCCCTTTCTCTGGGTACATGTGTTTGGTCCGACGATTCATTGATCCGATACCCCAACCCCTAACCTAACCATAACCGCAAGCACGGGAGCAGGCGCTAGTCCGAGGTGCGGACGCATATCGAACCAATGCTCCGTCGGACCATAGTATGCCTCCCCCTTTCTCTTGCATGCTAACTAGCCTGTTAGTCATTAGCCTGCGGCTAGGAAAAAATCACACCCGTGTGAACTGAGTGGTGCAAGGTCTTATATAGCCTGAACAGCTGTGGTCTGACGTAATGTCAGTGACCATAGTAACCATGCTCATTGTTTTAGGTACCACGTACAGGTACACGGGTACACGTACAGTACACGGGTACAGACAAAGCTGGTTGTTGGAGTGGTTTGCACCACTCAAAAATATATATATAAAAAAGGGTATAGCATAGTGGAAATAATAATCCGCCCAGGGATTGTGGCATTGTGCATGCTTGTGGAAAACATATTCTACCAAACTTCAAATGTTCTAACAATGTATTTGTGAAAATGTCCCCCAGAGTCAATCTTTTCCGTAATTTACCCCAAAAAAAAGTATTATAGTATTATTCTAGAAAAGAGACTCTCAGGGTAGATTTTGTGTCATTGCTGGTGCCTCAACTGGTACTCCTGAATGTTGCTGAATGTGCTATTCCTTTAGAAAAGGTTTTTTCAGTGACCAGCAGTGCAGTCTGATGGCTTGCAATGACTATTGCACTCATTGGACTATACCGTCATTTATGTAATGGAGGCCTAAATGGTACATCCTTGGTGGTGATAGCGTGACCTGAATTGATGGACCGAGCTATTACAGACTCATCTTAGATTCACCGCAGGAGGCCGTGTATAGTCCCGCTGGGTTCAGGCAAGTGTGTCATAGAGCATGGGAGAGCACATGTGAATTACAGTGAGAATCACTGACATTCAGCTTCTGCCTTATGAACAAAGGTAATTGCATCACATAAAGGTCCACTGATCGCAGAGTCTAAAGAGGGGCTGATGTATTGTGTGAGCATTAATGGTTCTGAGAGGGGAGAGAGAGAGAGAGAGATATGTTCTGCGTGGTAAATATCCATCTATCTAAATCGATGTGCACATCCCATTCATATGTGGCTGGTCAATGCAATTCCCGAGATGCAATGAAGATGGAGCATACAGCTCCAGTATGGGTGGAGCGAGGTATTTTCGGAGAGGTGGGACTGCATCTTTATGAGAGCTGTGAGGAAAGATGTTTCATGTGTAACCAAAACAGGAGTTTGCACTTTGCCTGCAACTTGTTAGGATACACTATAAGGGCAGAGCATACAGAGAGAGAGAGAGAGAGAGAGAGAGAGAGAGAGAGAGAGAGAGAGAGAGAGAGAGAGTTGCTTGCTCCAAAAATGGAGCAAGGAACTCTAGGCTACGCAGGCGGAAATTCTAAAATAAGTGCTATCCAAGGATATAAGCTCAATTCTTTATGGTTGCAAATAATGACATCATTATGCAGGGTTAGATAGTGGGACACCCATCTTGGGAACTATTGCGCAAATCAAAACCAAAATAAAAACAAGCAGATTAACCCTGCTATTAAGAACACCCCAGGGTCCAATGTGACAGGAATTAAGATCCATGTCTGTACTGTATTGCTGCTAAACCAATGGTTGCGACATGACATGCTATTTTGGCATAAGTGATAAGGAGGCATTACTATACCGACACACCATTAAGCCGTCTCACTTGAGGGTGGCAGCAGCAGAGAGTGACAGAGCTGAAACAAGCGTTTGACATTAAACCCATCACTAATAGCAAATCCTCCAGTGCTCATAAAAACATTAATCTCTAATAATGACACAAAGGCCTGACACCAAGCGATGTGTGGGTGGTCCTTCCCACCCATGCAACCCCCCCCCCCCCCCCCCCCATCCCTGTTTCTTTGTCTGTGTCTATTTAACTCTCCCTCTCTCATCTACTCTCTTGTGGATGGATGTCCATGGATGTCCATTAAGCAACACACGCAGGCACACAAAGAGCAGAATGGAGGTCATGAGCAGCTGACATTGACATAGACATTTCTATGGGTATTTGTGTCCATTTACTCGTGTGTTGGTTTAGCAAAAATATATTTCACAATGCAAGTTACTGGTCCAATGAGGAACCTGCACCAGCTCAACCGTGGATTTAGTGCGTGCGCAGACTGCGCACGCATGCATGCGCGCTTGTACTGTATGCATGCCAGTTTAGTGTACACAACAAACAAACAAACAAACAAGAGATTGCTTCAAACTGCAATGCAATGACTCAGAAGAGGGATTAGCAAAGGTTTAAAAGCCTGTTGTAGGAATGGGGGACTTTTAACCACGAGATCAGACAGCAGGCACAAATACAGCCCATATCCAGACTCTTTGTTCTCTCTCTCCATTGTTGTAGTATACAATATGCCTGCTGTGTATGCCCCTGGTAATAGTGTCAAGCTCTCAAAGCAACACTGGAATAATCTGTGCTCGACTGATCACACATGAACAACATTAAACCCCCTTCCCCCCACACCAAAAAAGAAGAATAAATATTTACAGTGTACTGTACTTGGACACATGTATAGTACACAAACATGCACGGAAATATATTGAAGCATTCTAAAGACTCGTCTGAATGTATTAGGCACTGCCTGTGCCCTGTACACACACGCACACGCACACGCGCATGCACATGCACACACAGTCTTATGAAATATACACATGCGCGCACACACACACAGTCTTATGAAATATACACATGCGCACACGCACACACAGTGTGGTTACAACTTCCAGTGAAGGGTAAAATTTCCGCTCCAGCTAAACACAACCGAGGTAAATTGAAGGCTAAATGGTGCACTGGTCTCATGACAATATACGTACCCGTTTGTACACTGCATGTGTGTGCAGAGGGGAAATGAAATGCAATCACATTGGTTAAGCTTGCAAGGAAATAGGCCTCCAGCATGTAATTAACAGCACAAGTGACACTGTTGATGCTGACATTGATGCATGTTTAAGACACACGCTTCCAATGTTTATGAAAGAAAGACATAATGAAATTGTGCCTCGTTTTAATTAACTTACGAAAGTGAGGTGCAGGTGGGTGGGTTTCCTTCGCAAGTGTGCGCACACAAGTGTGTGTGTGTGTGTGTGTGTGTGTGTGTGTGTGTGTGTGTGTGTGTGTGACATGTGTGTGTGTGTGTGTGTGACGTGTGAAAAACGCTAAACAAAGGATATTCATTAAATGTAGTATATCGTATTTTTTCCCCACAGAATCAAAGGTTTTATGGCAATGATTCACCAGGATCCTGGATGGCTTGATTCTAGGCTTAGATATTTTTGTAAATATCATGGGAAAATGTATTGGGGAGTTTTCAGTGGGTCCAGAAAAACACGCCCACTGCTATGCTCTGTCTAGCGTACATACAGTATATACCACATAAATAGGGCTATAATCCTTCCTGAAGCTGACCCCGGTTCGAATCCCACCCAAGGCACTTTACTGCCGACATGCAGCCCTCTATCGCTCTCTCTCTCTTACACTCTCTCTCTCTCTGAGGTTTTACACATATCCGGGTCTGCTCTGCACACTGTAGTGTTTGAGTGATTGAAGCCTTCACTGCAGGACTGGCCCGTTCCCATCAATTAAGCTCAGTTATTTTAGACATCTGCCAAGGAGAGCACCAGCCCGACTCGAGACACATTCTGTGCCGCATATTATGAGCTGGAATCAGTCGCTGAGATGATTTGACCGAGGAGTATTATGGGTTTATGGTCGTTATAAGGAATTAAAGTCAGCTAAAAGGGTCAGGGCCTCGTCACTAAACGGGCACTTTGATTTGTTGAGGGGCTTTGAGTAAGATTAATTTGGCTCTTGATTGTAATTTCCTTTTCCCCGCATTTGCAAGACAAACCTTGCCGTTTTAGGAGGCTCATTCGTCATTGTAATGTGTCTGTTCCATCAAAGATTTGGGAACATTGTAAGGACAATTGCCTCTATACTCTCGGATGGATGAGGTTAGCAATGCCAATAGACCAAATCATCATGGTATCACCACAATAATAAATGTACTTCCGGGCAGATGAAACAAGCAGCGCTATACATTGGGGCAAAATTATCCATGATATAGTCCATTTCATTGAATGTTATTTTTTGATTTTATATCATGCCAAGATGACGAGCCCCTCTATGTGTGTATACTATAGGCATCACATTTTCATTAAATTTATGGTATGAAGTAATTTTACGGTGGGTTAGCCACGTTTATAACCTACATCATATGACACGGTGACACAGAAGAAATGCTCACTGAGAGAAAAACATTTTCTGCTCTGTTGTTCTGTATGTGCGTGCGTGCGTGCGTGTGTGCGTGCGTGCGTGCGTGTACTTCAAAGCAAGAAAACTGAAAAAGCCTAGTCCTAATGTATTTTGTACAGAGCACTTGGGGCCATACTTTCGCCAGTGCTATACCCCTTAATATCCCTAAACGTCTTTGCCTTTTTTACTATTTTGAAAAACATTTTTGAATAGTTCAAATAGCCGATATACAAGCTCACAACATGTCGATGTAGATCGGCTAGTTGGACAATTTTTTTATGTTTTCAAAATAGTAAAAACAAAGAAATGTAGGGATAAGGGGTTTAGCATGGTGAAAATAGGGCCCCTGGTTTCCAATCAGAACACAAGCATTAGTGTCCATGGTTTGTTGAAGTTATAGACCTGCATGTGGGCTAGAGCAGGATGCTGTATGTCCACCAAGAAATATCCCTAGACTCGTTCTGCTGTGTGACCATAACAAACCATCCCACTTAACGCATGCACGCACGCACGCACGCACTCTGCAGGCATGCACATTCATACTATAAATCACACACACACACACACACACACGCACGCACGCACGCATGCACGCACGCGCTCAAACCACTTTGAAGGAGTGGACAGAGGTAGGCTACTATTTGGCCTTCAGCCAATGGAAGATATTATGGCTATAATTCATTATCTCTCTGGCCCGGACTGAACCTAGGCTTTACTGCCAGTGATGAATTGTAAAGTGGAAGAGACACTGTGACTTTTGCAGAGTGAGGAGGAGACTCACCACAGGAACAAAGCAGAGCAAGTACATTGAGAACTAACTGCAAAAGACGAAGGAAGTACATTGAAAACAAAAACGTAGGACTAATTAGACTGAAACTGGGAATAACAGTGAATAAATAAATATATATATATATATATATATATATATATATATATATATATATATATATAGAACACAGGAAAAAGGAAGAAAATTGAACTGAAATGTTAAGGGCAAATTAAATCAAAATCCTTCTTTCTTACTGTTAAGACTTCTCGGCGTGTACTGGGTTAGTGCTTTTTAAATGAGCACAGAAAAAGGTTTTAAGATGTATAGTTCGTTCCCTTTCATTAAGATGATTAATCCTGCAATGCAGGGGCTCCCTGCCATGCTGTAAAACACTGGGATACTGTAAAATCTTCAGTGTAAATCTAACACTTATACAGCTCCATTTTTTACAGACTTTTAAATTAAACACTGACAATTTTACTGTGTACTTTGCAATTACTATTCAGGCATTTAACAGATGCTCTCATCAAGAGTGACTTATAAAGTGCAAGTGCTCTTGTGTGCATTTGGGC
Organism: Electrona antarctica; assembly: GCF_951216825.1. Taxonomy (NCBI): domain Eukaryota; kingdom Metazoa; phylum Chordata; class Actinopteri; order Myctophiformes; family Myctophidae; genus Electrona; species Electrona antarctica. Next base: position 29,952,092 of record NC_136796.1, on the reverse strand, counting down.
AATTGTGCATGCGTGTGCTGTGCATACGCACACACACACACATGACACACACTAGACATGGCACACAGTATAGTAAAAAACACAAGCACACTTCCATACACGCATAAGAGGAACAAAATACAACAAATGTCAACTAATGTTATGCCATTCTTTTTGTCATGTCCATGTGGTATATTATGAATCATATAAGCATATATGCTACTTGAGCAATGCTAAACAAATGTTAAAGTTGGACAGTTGCAAAGTGGAGATTTTAGACGACTCCTATTTACCATGAGTAAAGTATCCTATTTACCATGACCAAAAGGGGCTATTGTCAATGTCTTGAGCTAGCAACACCTCACTAGGAGATAATGCAAATGCTTTTGTTCTAAGTTCCCTTGAAGCCCACAGAAGGTGCGAGACAGACGGCTAGTTTTACTGCAGAGAAGACTTTTATTGTCCTACTGACGGCCAAATGTTTTACTGTATCTTATTTCAGGCTTGGGTCTAATGCAATGACTTTAAAACATTATGTTGGATTTACCTTCTTAAAACACTCTTCTGTTATTATGGAATAAAGATAAAACACTAGGTTACTAAACTATTAGTGCAATCAGTACTAATCTAAAAATGTACTCTTAACATAGGGTATTTCAGGAATATAGTGATATGTATCAAGCTCATTCATTTCTTAAATATAGTCAGTTCAGGTTTATATACTTTTGTTTAGTTTCACATAATTCTGTTTTGTTTCTGTTCATATATTTCCGTTTATATCTTCATTGTATCTTTAATTCATTACTGTGGTATTATTTCATGCTCCGTTAAAAGTTATTCTCATTTCACCAGTGGAACAAATGTTTACCAGGAGACTTGCCTTTTGTCTTGAAATGCCCGCCTCTAACAGGAAGTCAGGCTCAGACCTCATTGGTTAGAAGTCAGGAAGAGTTTATACCCAGAGAGGGGAGGGACTTCTTGGGGGACGGCGAATCTTGAGTATTTAACACCATGTAATGTCAACATTCAGGGCTGTATCAACTAGACTCAATTTGGGACGGAGGCTGGTGTAGATACAGACCACAGCGTGTAATTTCCACATGCATGTTTTGTTAACGACCTGACTTCTGTGTTTAACAAATAAATGCGGATGTCATGAGACCATCATCACGGGTTTTTCTTTGTTCTTTCTCCTGCTCCGTCCGAGGCGACACACACACACTTCAGGATTCCACAAAGTGGTGCCGTTCCCGGTGTTTTTGGGGCAATATCTTTGCTTCAGGCAATGAGAACCAGTGGACCGGATTTTTCAGTCTAATAGGCGATGGGTGAGTTACGTTTTAGCTTGCTTGTGATGGTTTTAAACCGCAACAGAGCAACGAAACAGTGTGTGTCGTGTCGATGGGAGCTTAGGAGGTGTAACACAGGGAGATCTAATGATGTTTGTTTCCGGTCGCGACAAAACAAACCGGGCGCTTTTTCCTTTGTCTGCCGTCCGTTTATTTTAATTTTTTTTCCCGTGGACTGATCACGTGGTCCGTTTTAAATAGGGGTTTATTTTTTTATCATGTTTCATCTGTTTTGGTGCACGCTTGACTGTGTGTTTCTCTTTGCGACGAGTTTACCGTACGCGTGTAGGCCGGCTGTCGTAAGGCGTCGTAAGTTATGGACTGGAATAGCATGTGATGGGACATTTCGTGTTATTTCTGTTTTCTGCGGCGAGGAATTTAATGGTAGGGTTACTTAATCATTTATTGTTTACCTTCATAGACTCGATGCTTTGTTTGACACAAGAGGGGGTCGTTTTTAACTGTGCGGAACAACTGTATGTTTTATTATTTTTTGCTATTTTTTTAGGCACGGTCTAAATGGGGTGAATAAGTGTCTATACTTTGTTAAAAAAGCCGTGAATTTGGTTTGTGGATACCCTGGTGGTTGCGACCGGTGATGCGCTGTTAAACGGTGGGTCGTAGCTATTTTTATGGGTGTTTGCGCGTGGTATTGGGTAAACATTTTACTGGGGTTTTTTTTTTTCCGTCTGAAAGAGGGGCTTACAGGGTGGTTTATCTGGTTCACGAATGGTCGGTTGGTTAGGGCAGATGCGCCTGTGAGCGACGGGGTTTTGACGTAGACTCGGTTGTTAGACTTTTGTCGTGGTTTCACCCGTCGACGGCGCGCTAAAGGGACGTTGCATTTATCTGCATTTTAATTTTTTAAAGTTGTGGATGGTTGTGTCCTGGTGCGAAGTCTGTCTGGCATTTCTGTGGCTGAGAAATGTTATGGTATGGTTCGTTTCGGAGAGTGACTATTTCTCTGATTTTACGGAGAGGCGGAGGTAAGGTTGTGCGGTTCTGTGTTAATATTTTCCTTTTAAAAGGATTATTATGAATATGTTGTAGTTTGGTTTGGTTGGTAGTCTGGTTTGGTAAAGAGTAGGTTACGTTTGTTTTGTTGATGTATGATGTTTGTGTGGTGGTGTGGATGTTGGTCTTGTGGGTTCCTTTGTTCTATTGTTTGTCTGGGGGTCCGCGGGCGCCATTTTGGATTTTCGGCGGGAAAGTTGTGGATGGTTGTTGAATGGTGAGTGACCGAATGGGGGTTGTTTGTGTGTTTGTGTGTTTGTGTGTGAGTTAAGGGGAGTTGATGAATGACTGTTGTGTGTAAGTTGAGGAATGTCAGTGGTTGATAGTGGGATGGTTAAGGATAGTTTTATGCCTTCATGAGGTTGGGGTTATCTTTGATGTTTGTTTGTTTGTGATAGGCTTGTTTTGTCTTTGTCTTTGTCTTTGTTTTTAGTATTTCAATGCTTTATTTTAGTCTTCATATGGGTTTGTGGTTTTGTAGTCTCTGCATGCGACTGGAGGGTTTTTTAGGGGGGTACAATAGCATTTGGGACGTACGCCCGATGGATGTTTGTTTTCTGGCTGGTCCAATTTACAAACCCGGCTATTGTGTGACCGTGGTGAATCTTTTGTTTTGTGTTGAGACTGCAGGACTAGGGCGGACACATGTTTAGACCTATTTGTGGTGTTGTTTCTGTTTTTAGGCAAAATTTTGTTTTTTACAGGGCCCGCCAGTCGTTAATGGGATCATTTGTTCTTTCTTTTATCTATATCTCCGTTGTTACGCTCAGTGTTACATATCTATTAGTGTTGTTTTGTACTTTCGGAATGGCTCAGTTTGGAAAAAAAAAAAAGGAACATTTAATGGTGAGTAGTTTACATTCTTTTCTTTCAACAGGTGTTGTATGGGAATAATGTTTTATTTTATTTTTCAGTTTGGAGGTCTGTCAAGGGAAACACGTGAGTATCGCTTTGTGTAAATATCAAGTCTTTTTTCACTATTCTTAATTGACGGTTGGGATAAATTATGTTTGTCTCGGTCATAAATTGCTAATTGTCAGTGAATTACATTTGGTAAACATAATTTGATATTGTCTCGTTGTTTCATTTTGGTTGGCTTCCTGGATATCCTCTTAAAGGTTGTTCATTTTCACTATTCCTTTTGGGAAAACCATTCGGTTGTTTCAAATTTTCTCATAGTTTTATAGATACAGATACAGTTATAGATACGGTTAGCATATAGTCTTTAATGCATGCATTTCTTTTCTCTGACTAACGGACAATTCCTGGATTAATGTGGTGACTGGTGGCGTTTCATTTTTGTTGCATGATTCTTTTTGTTGTCAACTAATTGTTTTAACAGTGAAAACTGTTGTGTGGGGTTCTTTAAAAACCTGTGTTCTCTTTCAGAAAACGGGGTGTGTTTCTGCCTGTTCAAAGTAAGGTGTAAGGGTTTCATTTTTTTGGGTTTTGCTAAATTTTAATCCAAACTTTGTACTTTTTTACCTTTCCAACTCGAAAGGAAATAGTCCATTTCGTTTGCTCTTGTTTAAAGCTTATAGTCAGTTATAATATTTCTCACACAGGTTCTTGAACTTGTGTATAGTATATACAGTCGTTTTTTGCATTTCACATAATTTGCGTGACACCATACATTCCTACAGTAACGCAGCTGCTCACAGGTTCTCAAGTGCCTACAGTCTGTAAGTGGTTGGCAATTATTTTTGGAGTTCTCTGTATGTTCCCTGTTTAGGTGAGGTGGTGTTTTAGGAGCATTACAGATCAATTGCGTCCGTAAAGGTTAGTTGACGTGACATTTATTGTAATTTAATATCTCTGAACTCAATAACTTAAATACTGGTTATGGATTCGTCTAGTCAGCAAGCTTCTTTCCACAATGATGATGTGCTTATTGACGAGTTATCGTCAATCCTGGGGAGATGGGAGTTACATGGTCCGATAGATGGTCGGTGTTGGCCACGGGAAAGCATATTCTATCCGGATGTCATTGGGGACATGAAGGTCCGTGTGCGCAAGTATGAGGAAGCGTTGGCAGCTAAGGTGAAGGAGGAACGGAAGGTGATGAAATTGTTTCTTCAACAAGGTAAAAAGATTTGTAAGGCATATGCAAAGAGTCTTTCTAAAATGTCAAATGCCCAGGATGACGCTTTGGTTGTGCCACCGCTCCCTGATGGGGGGGGTCCATGCTTCTGATGGAGATGACTCTTCCGGCAACGGCCGGAGCGATGCAGTGGGTGCGGATGGAGGTCCTGGAGTTGGAGAAACACCTGGACAACGAGTGGTCCGGGTCCTCCAGGAGAGGTTGGACTGCGTTCGCAGAAGAGGTCTAACTTGATTTTGAGGTGCAGCTGCCCATCTTTCTAATATCATTTTTAAGCGTGCGTTGACAGCGCGCTTGGACGAACTTTCAGGTGTGGAGGCGGTGCTCGTTATTGACCTGGGTTAGCGTTCAACGGTGGACTTGAGGGATTTTTTCCCACCGGGGGGACCAGTACAACATTTCCGTGGCTCACAGGATGCAAGGCTCATGGGACCCAGCGATCACGCTGTTTCTCCTGGGGCCTGCTAGCGTGGTCCTTTGCCACGTAACTATACGGGTTGCTTCTCGTGTGGCAGTGTGTTGCATCTATCAAGGTTTTGTGACGGGCCAGGACCCAGTTTTTCCCCTTTTCAACGTCAGGGCAGTTCAACGGCAGTGTCTGGAGGGCAGTGGGGACTTGGGTCCGCTCTGTCGATGCGAAGCTGTCCTCCGCGGCCTTCACCATCACGTGACCCGCAGTGAAGTTCGGCTGTCACAAGGACTCTCATCACTGCAGCCCATCAACGAGTGTCACAGTGAGTCTGTCCTATTTTGCGCGGGATGCGACAGGTTTATTTTTTTGTTTTTTTTAATTTTTTTGAGGTGCTTCCATTGACTTTGGACTCTATGAGAGAACAACCTCTTTCCTGGTGATGTGGTGGCAACTGTTGGCTGAAAAAAAAAAAAAAAGAAAAGACGGGCGACGACATGGCAGGTTAACGATTTTTTTCCCCTGTTTGGAGTGTGCAATTTCTGAATACTTTCTGTTTCCTTCCTTCTGTCTCAGCGTTGGTATGGGTGTTCGTGGTTTATGCTTTTCGGTAGGCTACGGTTTGGCGTAAAAGGACATGGACATTGGACATGTACATGTACGTGTGGCAGGAAGCTGTTATGACGTTTTGACACAATCAGTATTGTGTAAATTCTGTCACTCTATTTTGAGTGTCAGAAGGGGGGAGGGTATTGGTTAATCAGATAAAGGTCAAATTGATAATGAGGGGTATTTTTTCAGATTGCACTCAATGCAGTTTGATTAAATTCTTTAAAAATGTATAACATCTTATGAGGAGTCAGAGTGTCACGATAAATTACTTTTGTTTAGAGGGAACATGCAATGAGTTTTAAACTTATTGTGGCTTATAATTGCTTGGAGAAATGACTATTGTCAACAAATGTGCAGTCTAATTTAGGATGCATTATTCATGTATAGAAGTAATCTGGTTGTTCAAGAAACGACCATTGCATTAATAAGGCAAACGAAAAATGAGTCTACATTGTTAAATTTATCAGGAGTTGGCGAGACAAGAGAGTACAAGGAACAATTTGATTTTAATATGGGTGGATGATCTTTTTTTAGGACTTTGTAAGTAACACTGAGTAGTCAATACTAACATGTGTGAACCAAATATTTCAATGCATGATTGTGTTTTGCAAAAGAATGTCTACTCTAAATCTTGGTGTGGAGTTAGTTCATATTTCTAAACAGGAGGATGACGGAGAAAAAACAACAGTTGCAGTTTGGAGTATGCCAGTGTACCAGTGGACATCCGACATCATGTCAATATTGACACCTGTGCCGAAGGAGAGTTCTGCTCTCCTCTACACAACAGTGGTCAACATCTACAGGGCATCCTACAGCTGCTAAGCGGTTAACCAGAAGATTTCGTTGCCGATACTACGTCATCTATGGAGTACGGACGTCTGCACCAGGTGTCAGACGACATCAATCTTCAGTTCAAATCACCAGGTCACTTCTACACGCTGCACGTCATCTGTGTCTAAAGCTGGTATACAGTCTTTTAGTCACCCAGCTTTCTGATTGCTCAGAAATATGCAAAGCTACATGGATGGGGAGTATTTGTTCGAAATGAAGATCATCGTTCCACATTCTTGTTGATTACACGTCCCTTGGGATGTTCATGGCCGTCCAGAGCCAGGATTCATCTGCGTTTATATTTTAGTCGAAAAAAAAGAAAGTCTAAAGCGCGTGGACCATCGACGTGGGATTTGCATCAAACTTTGGAGAAAAAAAAAAAGATGTATTATTGTATTATTTGGTATGATTTTGTGTTTGTTTTCATATTTTGTTTTGATGAATCACGACGGATGTTGTGTTTCTATTTGAGCCTTAATTGTATTCTAGCTTTCCAATTATGAGTGGTGAGGGCGGACTGCAATTATTAGTGGTGTCAAAAAATATCGATATGAATCGATAATCGATTTTAACATTAACGATATGACTACATCGATGCACGTGTGTCTGGATCGGTCAAATTAGCGTCTGGATCGGACGTTGGATCGATCCTAAAGTTGTGAATCGATATAATTCAACTAACTGCGGGAAAAACACAGATGTACAAGCCCACAGCGCTGTGCATTGCGACGGGTAGATAACTTGTAGATCTGCTACTTCCAGCGCAGGAAGGGCGCATGCTTATGACGCTCTTTAACTTTGCACCAGCGACAGTCACAACACACGAGCAGCAGACGGGGTGCACAGGCAGATCCGACACAACTTTATTGCACACATCTGTGCTTTCATCCACGCTTCCATAGCCTTTTAAATCTTATTTCCCATCCACGGGCACAAGCAGTGATATCAACAGCTTCCACCCGATCTGTGGTGGTGTTCTGTTGTCTGACGAGGGAAGCTACTAGCTAGTAGCTAGCATGGGAGCTAACGTTAGTTTAACTTCCATATAGTTAGAAGGAGTCCTCCTTAATAACACTATACTTTCCATCCGTTCCCCAACCCCTCACACTCGCTGCTGCGTTTACACGGGCAGACACAAAGACGAATGGGAATATCATTTGGAGCTTTAACAATGAATGATAGACTGTATCGTTGCGTCTGCCCGTGTTTAATGGTCAGGGTTTCACTGTCCACAGCAGGCAGTCAGACCTGTCAAACTATGCACTTCCAAAACTCAGAGACATGCCACCACCTATAAATTCAAACCCACCTCTGGAATATTGCTATAGCTTTCATTTATTTTATTCCATAGTCTTAGTTTTTCTCTAATAAAGTTGTTTTTATTTGTTTTCTCATGTTCTCCTTGAAAAGTGTCTTTAAGTACTCAGAGAAGCATATAAATAATATTATTATCACTATTATTATTACTACTTGTTTTATTGCCTATGCTTATGTAGTCACTATTCATTGATTCACTCATATCCAAATCCATTTGAAAAAAAAGCTCACTGCTCAGGTCAAATAGGCCTATTGATATGCGATTAAAATGTGATTAATTGAGATTAATTAATCAATCACAACGCCTCCAATTAATTAGATGTTTTTTAATGAAGTCCCAACCCTATTCTTTATAGATCTAGCTTCAAATAAAAAATCTATAGAAGGTTAAATGTGTCAGATCGCAACGTATCGTATCGAATCGAATCGCATCGCATCAAATTCCATGAAGTTCCACAAAATCGAAATCGTATCGATTTGGACTGAATCGAATCGAATCGAATCGTTCTGTATATAAAATGTATCGACCCCGAATCGCATCGTAGCCCATGCGTATCGATACGTATCGAATCGTCTTGTAAGGGAGAGATGCACACCCCTAGCAATTATGGTTCAAAATTAGTTTGTTGGTCATCATTGATGTGTCATTTAATTTTAGCTTTGATCGTGTTTTCAAGTCTCCCATGTCTGTGATAACTAGCGGACATGGCAGAATGATACGATGGAGGTTCGAATTATTGCTTGTTGTTTGTTTAATTTCAGTTTGATGTTTTTAGAGCACCCAGGGGGGACCTTGAAAAATTTAAAGGTTTTGAAGAGGAAGAAAAAAAAAATAATTGATTTTTAAAGTTTTAATATTTTGGTCCAAATTATGATTCATAATTCATAGTGACAGACTGAGTCTGTCAAAGGGGGAATGTGGTATATTATGAATCATATAAGCATATATGCTACTTGAGCAATGCTAAACAAATGTTAAAGTTGGACAGTTGCAAAGTGGAGATTTTAGACGACTCCTATTTACCATGAGTAAAGTATCCTATTTACCATGACCAAAAGGGGCTATTGTCAATGTCTTGAGCTAGCAACACCTCACTAGGAGATAATGCAAATGCTTTTGTTCTAAGTTCCCTTGAAGCCCACAGAAGGTGCGAGACAGACGGCTAGTTTTACTGCAGAGAAGACTTTTATTGTCCTACTGACGGCCAAATGTTTTACTGTATCTTATTTCAGGCTTGGGTCTAATGCAATGACTTTAAAACATTATGTTGGATTTACCTTCTTAAAACACTCTTCTGTTATTATGGAATAAAGATAAAACACTAGGTTACTAAACTATTAGTGCAATCAGTACTAATCTAAAAATGTACTCTTAACATAGGGTATTTCAGGAATATAGTGATATGTATCAAGCTCATTCATTTCTTAAATATAGTCAGTTCAGGTTTATATACTTTTGTTTAGTTTCACATAATTCTGTTTTGTTTCTGTTCATATATTTCCGTTTATATCTTCATTGTATCTTTAATTCATTACTGTGGTATTATTTCATGCTCCGTTAAAAGTTATTCTCATTTCACCAGTGGAACAAATGTTTACCAGGAGACTTGCCTTTTGTCTTGAAATGCCCGCCTCTAACAGGAAGTCAGGCTCAGACCTCATTGGTTAGAAGTCAGGAAGAGTTTATACCCAGAGAGGGGAGGGACTTCTTGGGGGACGGCGAATCTTGAGTATTTAACACCATGTAATGTCAACATTCAGGGCTGTATCAACTAGACTCAATTTGGGACGGAGGCTGGTGTAGATACAGACCACAGCGTGTAATTTCCACATGCATGTTTTGTTAACGACCTGACTTCTGTGTTTAACAAATAAATGCGGATGTCATGAGACCATCATCACGGGTTTTTCTTTGTTCTTTCTCCTGCTCCGTCCGAGGCGACACACACACACTTCAGGATTCCACAAAGAATGTCGTATATTTTGGAACCACATTTCATTAATATCGCTTAATAATGTTAAACTATAGACAGACTAAATTCACATCTAAAATAGTAAGCCTGATAATACTATGGTCTCACCTACAGGACCAAAAGGCTAGACATTCAGTCACCATTCTTCACAGCTGGCACCTATGCTAAATAGCCAGGCCTACGTTGATCTAGGAGCATTCAGACCAGAGGTCTCCTGTTGTGCTTCCTGTGACCTGTCCAGACATTTTGGTTGAGTGTTAACGACTGTCTGTTTCAAATGTGTATTGGGATTTGAGCTTGTATAAAACGCCACTCAAATGTTAAATCTGGAGTAGTGTGTCCTGCCGTCAGGCTGGGTGCATGCATGGCTCCGGCCATGCATCTGAGCTGTACTTTGTCTCTGAAATAAAATGGAACTCCGAAACCTTCATTCATCTGTCTGCCTCCGCGTTTATCCTGAGTACTTTGCCTAAGTATTAGAGGTTTGTTCATGAGCTTTACAGAGAGGAAAAGCAGTCTCTCTTTGGAGTTTTTATACTTCAATTGGTGCGACGTAACCGGTGTCTTTGATGCATTTTTTTGCGTCAGGCAGAAGAGGGCCGGCGGGGGCTTTTGGATATTTCAGTCTAATTTTGGCGGTTGGTGGTTGGTTTGATTTTTTCGGCGAAGCGGCGTTCGTCTACGGCGGGAAGGAGTGGTCTTCTCAACGGCGGGAATGGATGACGACGGCGCAAGCGGTGCGCTCCGGAGCTCCGATGTGAACGGCGATCTGGGCTCGGGGAGGGAGAGGCCCTCTGCAGCGCGTCGACGGGGAACATGCTTCTCTTCACGTCTCGGCGGGGAGCAGCGTGTCTCCTACCAGAGGGGCGGCGATGCTCGGCGGCGATTCGAGGGGGATCCTTGGCTACTCAACTTGGCGATCAGCGGTCGAAGGGAGGCGGGGAAACGCTTCATCTACTCGGCGGGGCGAGGCAGTTGCTCTACGGGCTACGGTCTGCTTTGGTGACCATCTGCGGTTCTCGTGAATTCGCTTTGTCAGTCATGTGTTGTGATTCATGGCTGAAGGGAGGAGGAGGTGTGTGGAATTCATTTCGAAATGGACAAGAGGACAGTGTCAAACAGCGGCCGTGTAATATGCAATGTACTGATCACACATTATGCACGACACGGGCCGAAAGAAGACATCTCCGTGGCGGCGCGTCGAGGAACTCGAGCCTTGTTGCCCGTGCGTGATGACGATGGACAAAGAGGTTATGTATTATTGTGAAAGTGATTTTTAATTGCATACTAGACAAATTGGAAGAGAAGATATATTGTTTTCAACATGAATTAGTAGGCATTATGTTGATTGTATGTTTTTGTCGTATAATTTGATAAGTTGAGTCATGAGTAGCCTACTTATGGAACAATGAGGTAATTTCCTAGAGACGTGTAGAGAATATTAGTTGAATATTGCTTAGACTCTGGCCTGTTAACGTATTTTTACCTGCGTTATCAACTGGACGTGATGCGTAGTACTACCCTAGTAGAGCAGAGTTTTATTTCAAGCATTATAAACGTATATGTTATAGCATGTCCTAAATTAAGCAGTGAGGATGTTTTTTCGCTTTATAGTGGTGTCTAATATTTAATGTGTTGGTTAGCAGGGTTGGGCCTGGCGGTCCCAAGCCATAAACACGCCCGATCTCGCTTATTTGTAATCAATCAACATTTCAGATTAGATTTTAATAGAACACTAAAAGATTCTACTGATGCTGAACCGAAATTTAGTTATGTGTATAGTGTATGTAATGAGAATTGCCAGAAGAAGTTATGTAACCTTGATTCCGTTTGTCTCTGTAACCATTTGAATTCTAATGTAATTGTTTGTTTGTCTTAGGCCTATCTGTTGTTTTTATCTTTTCTTAGTGTCAAGGGAGGTCCAAATGTGGTTCCTTTTATTTTGTGATAAACGTGTAGTACGTTTAGCAAGGGAGGAATGTCGTATATTTTGGAACCACATTTCATTAATATCGCTTAATAATGTTAAACTATAGACAGACTAAATTCACATCTAAAATAGTAAGCCTGATAATACTATGGTCTCACCTACAGGACCAAAAGGCTAGACATTCAGTCACCATTCTTCACAGCTGGCACCTATGCTAAATAGCCAGGCCTACGTTGATCTAGGAGCATTCAGACCAGAGGTCTCCTGTTGTGCTTCCTGTGACCTGTCCAGACATTTTGGTTGAGTGTTAACGACTGTCTGTTTCAAATGTGTATTGGGATTTGAGCTTGTATAAAACGCCACTCAAATGTTAAATCTGGAGTAGTGTGTCCTGCCGTCAGGCTGGGTGCATGCATGGCTCCGGCCATGCATCTGAGCTGTACTTTGTCTCTGAAATAAAATGGAACTCCGAAACCTTCATTCATCTGTCTGCCTCCGCGTTTATCCTGAGTACTTTGCCTAAGTATTAGAGGTTTGTTCATGAGCTTTACAGAGAGGAAAAGCAGTCTCTCTTTGGAGTTTTTATACTTCATCCATGCCTCATGTCTTGTTTTTCTGCCTTGTTTTTCTGTTAGTCCAATATCCTATATTTCTTTCTTTTCAAAATCTTTTTATTCAGGTTTTTGTAACAGTAGCCCAGGGGCAAGTATTAAACAGACATATAAAATATAAAAATAAAACTCAATCCCCTATCCCCCCCTTCCCCACCCACAATCCCAAGGATAGTCGGAAAAACAGTCTGGAGGAAATAAAATAAATAAATATATCTATATACACATACACAAAAATACATGCATACATAATTACAAAAAATAAAAATATAATAAAGAAAATTCATAGCAGAGCAGATTTTGTTTCTGTTGTGGTTTGGCGTTGGCCGAGGCATAGGCACGGCACACTATGCAGTTTGTGTGTTGTGGTAGAATGTCATAAACGGGCCCCAGGTCTTGTAAAACTTTTTCTCAGAGCCGGCAATTGAAAACCTTAACATCTCCAACTCGAGACAGGACATTATATCACAAAGCCAATATCCTATATTTCAATTGGGATATTGCTTCACTGCACACCTGTGCATTGTACATACAATGCCTGCCCTGATGAAGACCACCTGGTATAGAGTAGCATTTGACATGCCACAAACACCACCATCAGCCCAACAGAGGTTCAGGGCTTTTTTCTTTTTTCTTCCAAATTTTAAGCGCAATAACAGATACAGGGAAACATAGCTGCAGTTATAATCAGGACACACAAACAATAATGATCCCATAACATTAGTTGACACCTACTATGTATCTTATAACTCAGTAAATCGGACACCAGCAGCTGCCATTACGTATTGTTCATGCATGATTGTCAAATTGCTATATGGTTCTTTCTTGACGGACATGGGTCTTTAGGAGCCAGTGGCCATATGGACATAGGCTATTTACCTCTGTAAATTGACTTTTGGGGTTTAAAAAGGCTCATTACACAACATTTATTTCTTATATCCACCAACTTTGTGCCTTGCTGGGAAAAAAAACTAAAAACTAAAATGGCACAAAAGTGAGTCATTTCCCAAAAACAGGATCCATCACAACAATTTCAGCCATGAACCATAACTCACATTTATGATTCAATACATAATTGACTACCATGGAGAACTATAATATATTATTTCAGAGGAGGGAAACTCGGCGGCTAATGTGCACGATTGAAACTCTGCCTATATGAATCAAAGGCCAATCAGCCATTGCTGATCAAGCAAGGAGGGGGAATGATGTCATTACTCAGCCGATCAGAGCTCCGCTCTTATTGGGATCCATGTGTCAGTTCTGTCATTAGCCGGAGGACCGTTAAGAAGGGATGTAAGTTACAGGGGAACGAGACAGGGAGGATGGATGCCGACAGAGAAAATAGAATGAGCCTGGGTCTTCCGGCACCACACCCCCAGAGCTGGAGTGCATTTAAGGGCCCGCTCATGAATATGTGATGATTGAACCCACAAAGCCAGGCATGACTCACCAAGCAAGATGACAAATGTAGAGGAAAGAGGTTGAGAGAGAGAGAGAGAGAGACGGCCCGGAGACAGAGCTGGAGGAGGGAGGAGGCGGTCGCAGAGACTGGCAGAGACTGGTCATCAGCACTGAGTAATTAATGGGGTGGGTAGTGTAGTTTATGTATGCCCATATACGTGCATACATAATGTTTTGCGTGCACATCAGGGGAGTAGCTATAGACTCTCAGGGGCCCTGGGGCGAAGCACTCTCGAGGGGCCCTTCTGATCACATTCATCATTTTAAAATTTCACAACTGTAAAATAGCTCATCTCATATCACATATATAAGCATGGACTGACAGTTATAGAGCCAAGAAAGCTGCAAGACAAGCTCGTTCCCAAAGGACATAAAAAAAAAGAATGTGATACAATGAACAGACCAAGGACGGTCACTCTACATGTATCGATTAGTGAATGCTTCAGCACCACTGGTAAGTGGACAGCGACAGACCATGCGTGAACCAGCACCATGTGTTTTATATACATGGAGATCAATTGCCCAGAGTAAAGCAGCAGTCCGTTTGTTTTTCTGTATATAAAGCCATGCCAGGAGATAGAACACACAACATATTCACCGATGGAATGACAAGTAGCACTGCTAACCAAGGACAGCTCTGCTGCTAGCATAGCCAGACAGGAACAGTATACTCTGGAGCAAACCTCGGTCAAATTTGCAGTAAGGGCATAACCAGAATTAAGCAATTAACGAAAGTAAAGTCTTGCATTGTGTATTGCGGTCAGTTGGACATAAATCACATCTACTGGACACCCAATAAGGATGAAGCTTATAAGCTTAAATTAAGCTCCTTGTGACATAGCCACAATGTCAAAAAGTATAGCATCCACATATTGTACACAGAATTTGAAACCATTTTATTGTTGTCTCTGTTCAGCCTAATTCATGCTGTGCTTTCATTCCATTATACTCCAAGGAACAGTAGCCTACTGTACTGTACTCGACAATCCAAATGAAACAGGTGGATGAACCAGGATGTACAGATCATTATGCAACAACGGCAGCACAATCCGCACAGTCAGGGATGCATTAGGGGGGAAATACATGAATGTAAAAGGCATGCCATTTCAAAGGCAATCCAGCGCCAGCACAGCCAGCCATCTGAACAGGTGACACATGAAAGCGGAAACAGAGAGGGAGAGATGATGATGAAAAAAACTCCATCAGCGGCATGTTTGAAGAGAGAGAGCGTCTAGTGGTAATAGTAGTGAGAGATAGGGCTCCTCACATGACGGCAGGGCCAGATGGGAAGAGCAGTTATCATGATTGTGTGACAATGTTTAAGATAGAAGAGAGAAAGCAAAGAGAACGTGTGTGTGTGTGTGTGTGTGTGTGTGTGTGTGTGTGTGTGTGTGTGTGTGTGTGTGTGTGTGTGTGTGTGTGTGTGTGTGTGTGTGTGTGTGTGTGTGTGTGTGTGTGTGTGTGTGTGTGTGTGTTGTGTGTGTGTGTGTGTGTATACCGGTATGCTCACTCTACGGTAGTAGGACACACTGTACCAGAGAAATAATACATCCACTCAAATCCTCCCAAAAATCAGCAGAGCCTGAAGCCCCTCCAAATACCATCCCCTCACAGATCAAAACCAGAGTAGAGGCAGAAAGGTGAGAGACAGGCAGCAGAGCAAGAACAAAGGAAGGTGTGTTTCAAAAATGTGAAAGGATGGACAGTGTACATCCCTCCTTCTATTACTTGTTCTTCTCCAAAAATCTGCAGAATAATTTACAATATCTCAGACATAGACACACGCGTGTGTTTCTTCTTGTGCGCATTGGAGAAGAAGACACATCAGATGAAAGATGTGTGCTGTGTACATGTTTTCTCCCTCTGTTTGTCTGCCTCCTTTAATTTTCTCTCTCTCTCTCACACCCGTGCACGCACCCGCGCACACACACACACACACACACACACACACACACACACACACACACACACACACACACACACACACACACACACACACACACACACACACACACACACACACACACACACACACACACACACACACACACTTTCCTATCAGTATTTGAACATACTGATAGGAAAGTGTACAGACAGACAGGTGACTTGATTAGATGTGATCAGGGTCAGGGACTGTGATTGGAGAGGGGACATCCAGACACAACTGTCGGGTGAAAGCAACATGTGAGAATGGAAAAGAAAACAATGTCACAGTGCAATAAAAACCGGAGTTGTTTCGTCATTCGTGTCCTACTGCATTATTGTTCGTGGGGGCAATGCAACGCAGTGGTGCAACCTTGTGGTCTTTTGCTTTTCATTGCACTTTCAAATAAATCAAATAAACAATCGAGTTAATCAATCTAATCAATTCTGTACCCGTTTATAGAGTCTACATTATGGTTCAAAACAGGGCTGCATAACCAATCACTTGGTAAAACTCAACATGCACTGATAACCCCAGTAATGTATGACTCCTCCTCAAGAGTATTGCCTGCTCAACCCATCCTAATGGTTAGAATGGCTTAAATGCAGATGACACATTCCATGTGAATGTGTAAAGAATATATTTGGCAATTAAGCCCTTAACATAACTTGAGGAGAGTGCCCGTGACCAGATGGAGACCACCTGAATGTAACACTCAACCTATTACCCATGGAACAATAACCCATTAGTGTGCTACATGCACACATCAATCTATGTCCAACACACTCTGCATGCGTGTGTTGTATAGAGGAAGTTTCACAAATGTGAGAAGCGTGTGCATGTGAGCACCTTTCATGGATTTGTGTGTGTGCGTGTTCGTGTCTGTCCGTGTGGCAGCCAGATGACCGCTGGTAATTGCTTGTTCCACTCCCCCCAGTGAGGGGTTAATAACACAAGTTACCCTTTATTCCTTCCGTCACCTTCCACTGTCCAATTCTGACGGTGATTCTCACCCTGGACAGCCTCCAGTCACACACACACACACACACACACACACACACACACACACACACACACACACACACACACACACACACACACACACACACACACACACACACACACACACACACACACACACACACACACACACACACACACACACACACACACACACACACACACACACACACACAGAGAGAGACTGTATAGCATTCACATTCAGGTAAGGCTTACAAGTGCACCACTACGCAATATAGCGCACACGCACACGTTTGCGTGGTGATTCATGTGCTTAGACCCGCTCCCTGATTCGCTCAATAGGTATTTACAGCCATTTAACCTTGCCTTAAGGGAGAAGAAAGAACACATATCGAATGGAGAGCCAGTGTGAGCTCATAAGCGCTCCATAGATTATGGATAGACTCTGTACATGTGGGTCCGATAAGCCGCCAATGGCCTGCTATATGGTTTCAGCAGACATATGGTGTGTCCCATAGCAGAGACTTTAAATCACATGAGATAATGCTGCCATATAGGTGCAGGTATAGTGCATTAAGACGCTAATCTCCCTGTACCAGATCCATTAAAATGGCTGTTCAGCACATTGCCTGTATCATAAATGTCCCGAGAAGCATTAATAGAGGCGCCAGAGCAGAGAGCAACTGCTGAAAACGGGTTTACCATCTTCACACGGCAACCATTTTGCTTTGTGTCAAACTCATGCGATTATGGCCACGCTCACGCGGAAGGATTAGCACTCCATCAAATGTCATAAGTTACTTAACATAATCAAAGCAGCCATCAAATTGATTGAGGTGAGATGACATGAGAAGGTGTGATAAATCTAGATTATTATTCGTCGTCGCCCGAACGTTTCCATTTGAGGGCCAGCTTATCAGCCAGAGCCATAATGTTGGCGAGCCAGAGGTTGGTTACCGAGGGCTGCGACAATTGCTGGGCCATAATAGTTCATCACATACACATATCCATACTCTTATTAAGTCACAACGAGAAAACAGCATCTGATCAAAGTATCCGCATCCGCTTCCCTACTTCCTTCACAGGTGTTACCGATGATACTAAGGAGCTGTTCCATTTAGTGTGCAGTGGTTCTCAAACTTTTATACACTTTAAAGAGTGTATAAATGGAACCAAATTGACGTTTACGGGTCCATTTGGTTCCATTTGTATACTCTCAGAGTTACACACCCGGCCATTTGGAACCCACTCGAGGACACTTTGAGACCCACTGGTGTAGCAGAGTGCTGCCAGTGAGCCAACACGCACACTATAGCAGCAAGTCCCTGACTCTGTTTGACCAGAATGGAACAGAGCCTTTATTAGTATCAACGGTAACACCTATGAAAAGTAGGGAAGGTGCCAAAGTTCTTTCCAAAATGGTGTGTATGCACAGAGCCCATTCAGTGGTGGGATGCTAGGACTAGAGAAGTAAATGGTGCATTTATATAGCGCCTTTATCCAAGGTGCTTTACATAGATTGTGCATTACATTCACCCATTCACACACACATTCATACACCGATTGCAGCGGAAGCCATGCAAGGCACATCGGGAGCAATTTGGGGTTCAGTGTCTTGCCCAAGGACACTTCGACATGTAGACAGGAGGAGCCGGGATTCGAACCGCCGACCCATGGATCATTGGACGACCTGCTCTACCTCTTGAGCCACAGTCGCCCCGAGTCGAAGTAAAGTAAAGATATTCTCTCTGAGTGGGTTTATACCCACTTACAGTACATACAGCACTTTAGAGACCAGTATTATACAACAGATACTCAATGCTATAGCAAACAATGCAAGACGCTTAATTCTCTTCGATGTTTAATACATGGCAATGCAATCACCTACATCTGAGAATACAATTGATTACTGTATCTTAGGCGTTTCTAATCAAAGAAAGTGCCTGAGTGCTGTGAATGTATAATTTACAAGACTTTAACAACTTTAGCAAGAGCGTCATTTAGCAAATAGGTTTTTGCATTTGTACGAGTGGACAGTAACAAAAAAGCAAGGAGGGGGTACATTCTGATCTTTAACCACTAAACCATATCCTATAGGTCCTTTACTTTCTCCCTCTAAACCCAATCTCTTTGCCACATATAACCCATCTACACGATTGGCGTATTGCGACGCGGTGTGAGCTTATTGTACGGCTGTTTCTGGTGCATGTTCGCAGAAAAGCTATAGGGTTCATGTGGTTAACACACCGGCCTGAAAAGTGCAGGATCCACCTCTGCTAGAAGGCCCCACCTGCCTCATTCCCAAGTGATTGGGGAGAGAGATTGGCAACAGCTATATTACATTTATACGTAATTACATTCCGAAATGGTCTACACCTTTAAGGCGGGGAGGTGCAATTCCGAGGAGATCTCGAAGTAGTCTGCTGAATCTCCGGTCATTGGCCTGCTATAGGTTTAGGATGGCCAGGCAAATTGGGACGGGGGGGGGGGGGGAGCTGACGATGGCATGGTGAGATGAGATCGGGCTGCCATGACACTTGAGCCTTGAGGGGAGTAAAAATGCCATCCAGCCCCAAGCAATAAAATCTATCAAGAGGACTGTAGCTCACTCCTGGGCACGTGATCTACTGTAGGTATTAAGGGATGCTTTTTACTGCTCATGTGTGATGACCATCTGTAGTGTCTATATATACATAATGGCATGTGCTTCTCTATGTCCACAGATTTCGGTTCCAACTCCCTTGAATATAGCTTGAATATATCCATCCTGGATCATTGTGTTGAAGACCCCCCCCCCCCCCCATGTACGCTATGTTCAGCTGATTGCTGGCAAGCATAATATCCAGCAATGCTGAGTTGAGCTATTAAGGTGAGGCGAAATATGCTGCCTCAGGCCCCACGTCCTCCTACCTCAACTGAACGTTATTGTCACTTCACAAGTTTAGGGATGTAAAAAAAAAGGTGGAGAGAGATAGAGAAAGAGAGAAAAAAACTGGTCTTACAGTATACTGTATCAATATGGGTATAGTGAAATATGTACATAAAGTGCGTGGATGACATAGCAGTGGGACTGACTGAAGCAGCCGATGTATTAACAGATATGTACACACAGTGCATGCATGGTCCATGTGTGTCTAAATCATAATGGATTTATGGAACAATGTTTGTTTAAACCCTTCAGCTGGAAGCTGGAAGAAAGAGGGACAAGCAATATTTGACAGCAAGTGGAGAGTGACAAGACATGGTAGAAATGGTAGGAGAAGGGATGTGAGGGAGAGGCAAAGGGCTTCGGATGAGTCGGGTCGGATTCGAACCCTGGTTGGCTACACAAGGCCTGAAGCTTAATGGTATGCGCTCTACCAGGTGAGCCTCTGGGGTGCCCCCAAAAGAGGCACAATTCTGAAACAAATGTGGAAATGTGTGGTTGAATGAAGGGATCTCCGATGTGTGTGTCAAACAATGTCAAACAATTTCAAAAGGAAAACAAATAACATTTGACAAAAACAAAATAAAAAATGTCAACATTTTTAAAATGCTATTTGTCATACAACGAAGTATGCAGGGCTTGCTTAAATGGTTACTAAATTGGAATAAACATATAACTTTGACAAGGATGGAAGACATCAGCCACTCTGATGGATGACTTTGTGCAGAACCAAATGAATAGATGCTGCAGACGTTCAAAAACAAGCAATACAAGACACACTTAAATGACGATAACAGTAATGGTGCTATCGTCTATTCACCGACCGGCTGTTTTCTCCCGGGAGAGGGAGAGACAATGACAGAGAGCTATAAAATGACACGTGCACTCTCACGCAAAGTCCAAAAAGTGTCAATGGCAGCACTCATTGAAGCTGTGATGACGGATGAGAGACAGTCGCTTCTAACAAAAGAGAGTGATCAAGCATGTCGTATCAGTAAAGCAATAAAGACGTGAAAGCCAGTGCTTTATATCGCGTTTACTGGTATAGGCTACAGCTGTGATGCGGCGGCATATATGCAAAACGTGTATAGCAAAACAAATCTAGTGTTATCTCTGTTTCCTTGGAAATACATGCGGGGACAGACAACTTCTAGTCCCTGTTGAGTCATCCAGACAACTTAAGCTTAATGGTTTATAGAGATCCTGATTTCCGAAACTGAATAAATATAAACACAACAAATGCCTTGTTTAAAAAATAATAATAATAATACTTTTTTTAACTGCTGTAAACGAAAATGCGTTCATTGACAGATTTTGCTGTCTATGGAAATCACATGCATCTTTTAACTCACCGAATCACTACTGTTTTTATAAAATTAGGCATTTTTCATGCTTCATCACGGTTTGAGTAAAGCTAGAGAGCCTACTTCGACCAGCATGAATATGACTTGAAAACAAGGACGAATACATTAAAGCCCATTGCATACGGATTTGCTCGTGCCTCGCCAATTTGCACAGTGCCGTCAGCTCGTCACGTTTAATCGCAGAGTGTCCTGATTCTGAATTTTGCACTGGCTTGCTGCCATAGCAGTGGGACAACAGCGTTGTTTTGTATCACTGACGAAAGCATCTAAAGTGTCACTTCCCAACTTTGTGCAATGGTCACAATGTTTTGAAAACCTCAACCTTCCCAAAAGTTTGAATTAGTTGCATAGTGAGCCCTTCTTTTCTCTCTCTCTCTTTTTTTGTTTATTTTTTACATTATTTTGTGCCGTGAAAATAATCAATCTGCAAGCTCACATTGTGTCGCAGTCACTCGCAGCACACCATGAGAGGTTGTAGATCTGCTTTGATTGATTTATGTATTGAATACTTTATTAGACAGGAATGCAAACAGCAACAGCTTTACCATCTTGCAAACAGGTATAAATCATGCCTTATTTGAGCTGTTAAAAGTGTCATTAAGCTGTTTCAATTAGCATCTCAGTTTACGAGGGTTTCCAGTGAGCACTGGTACATTCAGCCACATTGGCTTTGGTCACAAAGCCTTTAACATACAGTAGCCCGACCATTTATCAGCCAACAAACAATTGAATTCTGCCATTTAATGCCCGTCTTTACTACAAACCACCTCACCTTCATATCATCTGAGCACACTCCGGGGGACTGTTAGCGCGCAGAGACCAAATATCATGAAACCTAAGCCACCAGCCACCAAAACGAAGGGCACTTGGACATACTTCTTCTGCCGGACCCAATGTGTAGTGTAGTGTGTGCATACAGTTACAGTAGCATACATTAGCAGCCGTGTGTGTGTGTGTGTGTGTGTGTGTGTGTGTGTGTGTGTGTGTGTGTGTGTGTGTGTGTGTGTGTGTGTGTGTGTGTGTGTGTGTGTTCACAGCATGCACAGGCACGGTATTTCATAGGAGCTTGGTGGCCTCTCGCCCCTTGTTTAATTACATAGGCAGCCCTTGTGACAGCCTCATTTCATCTGGCTGTCTAATTGTTATGAAGGTGGCACAGGGGGAATGCATGATGACACAGCCCCTGGTCACACGGTTTAGTGGGGAGACCATAAATTACCCACCGCATCTGTGCAGGGACCACAGGCCTCCTCCAACACAGCACCATCTCTCTGTGTGCCTTCATGCAAGGCACTGCCGTGTTACGGTTCCTGTCAACATTTTGATTTGATTCTCCCCACTCGCCTTACACGCCCCTCCCCCCCACCCTCTCCTATCTCTGTGTGTTTCTCTCTCTCTCTCTGGTATGTGACTCTGTTTAACCGTGCCTGTAATTACTTCAGCAATAGAGTCTTAACCACTACGGATTGCCAAATTTGCATTCAACTTTCTGTGTGCAGTCTAAAGCAATTACAGTACAGCCAGTGGACCACAGTCAGTCTCAAGCTGCCTCACCCACTCCGTCTCACTCTCTGTCATTCAACGCACGCACGCACGCACGCACGCACGCACGCACGCACGCACGCACGCACGCACGCACACACGAACGCACGCACACGCACACTCAAGATTTTTTACATTTAGGCCTACACAAACTCAGCGATGCTATGCAACAATGGACAGTGAGACTCAGCCAATTGTCTCCATGGCAACTCTGCTGTTGGCAAATTGATACTCTACATCTGAAATCAGAAATGATAACCACTAGACAGTGGCCTTGTGGTTAGAGTGTCCCCCTTGAAACTGGGAGGTCAGGGGTTCGATCCCCGGCCGGAAAATGGGACCCAATGCCTCCCTACTCGGCACTCAGCATCAATGGGTTGGATTGGGGGGTTAAATCAACTAATCAAATGATTCCCGAGCGCGGCACGGCTACAGCTCACCGCTCCTTGGATGCAGCTCACCGCTCCAAGAGATGGGTCAAATGCGGAGAACAAATTGTACTGCAGTAACGTGTGTGACAAATCGTATGACTTTGACTTTGACTAACCATTTATCCCTCTGGGCTGGAATTCCACCGGTGCACTACTGCACTTATATCCCCACAAACACATGCCTGCACGAGACATAGAAACCGTGTTGAAAAGGTACTCCGATTTTACTCTAGTGAAAGTACAACCCTATTGGCAGCTAAATATTACAGTACCAAAGTGCTTAATGCATGTTGTGAATCTGCAAAGTAACTAAAGTTGAATAATTGTAGCTATACAATATTTGCCTCTGAAATATACTGGAGTAGGCTAGAGGTTTATTACAAAATTGAAATAATAAATGTACCTCACAATTGCACATTACTTAGGAAATGTTACCCTACATCAATGCATAGAAAGCACACACAGCTACAGCTCCAGCCTGTGTCCTCACACACAGCCATCAGTAGTCACATGTCTGCACAGGGACACCATTTGAACATGCACAATCTATCACACAGGCAGTGGCATCAGAGAAGATTATTACACATTACAAGCTCATTTTGTTCCCCAAACTTTATTCTTCTGTGTGTATTGAATTTGAACACGGTGCATTATTATTTATAGCAACAGGCAGTGGAGGAACAGAAGAAGCCCTTATTCAGGAGAAATTTCGTGACCTCGATTTCTACGTTCTCTCTCTGTCTAAGAAAGATTGAAATGTTCACAAAGAAGAGATGATCACTGTTTAGAGAGAGAGACATGTTTTGTTTGGGATACGTACATCTCACATTGTCTCTCTCAATCTCTTTTTATCTCAGCTAAATCATTTGGGATTAAGGATAGAGTATATCTTTGTTGGCTTGACATTTAGACACTCAATCGTACATTGAAGCAACAATGTTCGACTTACATCTTACACAAACAAGAAACATTAACACTTCTTTTGCTGGGGAACTTTTCAAAATAATGGCGCTAGAGTGGCAGCAGATGAGGCAAATTTTACTCTGAAAAGCCCTGCCATAATTCCGTTCCCAAAACCAGGAGGCATAATCTTTCGTTCTTACCTCACGCTTGTACATCTAAAGCAGGGGTAGGCAACCTGCTGCTATAGAGCCGCACATGGCTCTTAGGCCCTCTAACATGGCTCCCAGTTGCTAGGGCAAAGAAGTATGAAAAGGAATAAGAGGTTTTCTTTTTCTTTTTTTCCTTAATTTTATCATTTATTATTGTAGTAGGCATAATGTTATTCTTTAATTTTGATATTGCAAAACAATGTTGCCTATACACCAGATAAAAATAAGAAACAAATTTAATGAAGGAAAATAAAGAATGTAATAATGCTAAGACACCTTTGTTTGTTTTCACCACCAATGTTGCTGGCTTAATTAGGCCTACTGGTATACTTGATTTGCTTTGAGAAATTAGCAAACAATAAAATGTAATATTGAAAGACAGAAAAATCACATTGTCTCTCTAGAAGCGTTTATATTCCAAATGAGATGCTTCCTGAAGTCAAAACTAAGACAGAAGATTGCTCTTTTGGTCAAATCCATGGAGATCGCCCTAGCTTTAGAGTTATGAGCCATTCTAATCAAGCCGTAAACAAGGACGTGAACTGCAGTGCGCATGCACGAAACACAAGGAGTACGCTGAATAAGGAAAGGCCAACCAAAAAACAAACAATAAAACAAAAACAAAACTAAATACGCCTATACACGTCCAAGGCACCCCGTGGTTTTGATTCTAAAGACGTGTATACACGTCCTTAGCATAATTTGTGAACATACACTCCTCACACACATACAGACCTCCTTCAGAGGCTGGCTTCTTCCAAGAGCGTGGCTTTGTGACACTGAACTGGGCAACGATACACGAAAGACGAACCTACACTGATGACTAAGCCTGACGAAAACATCCCTTTAGAGGACCTCCTCATTACACAAGATTCTTTCACACAAATTATGGATTTGCATTTAAATTCAGGAAAATGATTGCTAGAAAACAGCTGGTTCTCCGATGTGTGGCCAATGGCCATACAATAAAAGTATTACAATACTTACAATGTTTCTACTATTCAAAGTAGGGTTGGTAATGTAATGTAAGATGTAATTTCCACTCATGTGTTACTGTACTCTCTGACTGAGAATTATCTAAAGTCACAAGGCCCTATATGCTCTTACACTTACGTTCTGTATTCCTGGATACCAAATGGTCAGCTGTTAGTGTGGCTATAGCTAATTATAATGGTCAGTAGTTATTATGGTGGGAAAAATAATAATCCTGGGGGAAATGATCTGGTGGGCCTCTACCTCCCTGAACCCTTCCATCATTAGCTAACAAATCTGGTTGATGATCATACCTAATGTACTTGGAAAAAACAAAGAGGAGGCAATACACTCAATGCACAGCCACGCATGCATTCATGCACAGTCCATGGTGGTCGCACGCACGCGCATGCACACACACACACACACACACACACACACACACACACACACACACACACACACACACACACACACACACACACACACACACACACACACACACACACACACACACACACACACACACACACACACACACACACACACACACACACAATCTAAAAGCTGAGTCATGATTAAATGGCTGAATGTGTTTGTGTGTCACGTCACGTGGAAGGCACCAAACAGCTCGTGCTGTATGTATCGGTATACCTCTCACATTACAGTGAGTGTGGATGAGAGACAAAGCAAGACAGACAGACAGACAGACAGACAGACAGACAGACAGACAGACAGACAGACAGACAGACACATTAAGAAAGGTCGTTAAAAAGGCTTACAAATATTAAACATCACATGCACTCAAATGTGGTACACCCAAGCACACAAAGTTGGCCAATCAAATCATCTCAAATTTGATACACACAAACACACAAAGCTGGGCATAGGTATGCCCCTAAAAAAATATGATGTATTATATTTTGTTTAAGGAGGTAGGGTCAGTATGACCTGACGAAGATCTGTCAAGATCGAAACGTTGTCATTTGTTAATCAATAAAGTAATTCTTTATCAACAGAATGGTGTGCGGGCCCTACCTCCTTCCATAATTGCCTTATTGGCCCTGCACACACTGTCGAGGTGCGTGTAAATAGGTATGCTCTTATATTTTGTTTAAACCAATGGGAAATTCATGGTAACTCATGGTAACAAATTAAATCATTGGTTTTTTTTGGTAACAATTGGGCCTATGTCTCATCATTACGTAATACGTTCCTGTATGTTTATTATATTACATACAATTTATATAGCACTTTTCAAGGTACCCAAAGTCGCTTTACAGAACAAAATAAAAACAGTTTTATTAGAAAAATAAACTAGTTATAAAGTTAAAAGGTTAAAAACTAGAAACTAAGGTAGGCAGACAAAGTGGGGGGAGGGGAATTATGTAGGAAAAGCAAGTCTGAAAAGGTGGGTTTTAAGTGTGCGGCTTTGTGATGGTGAGTATTTTGAAGTCAATTCTGAATTTGACTGGGAGCCAGTGCAATTCACGGAGTGCAGTTATTTGAACACAGTTAAAAATGTGGTGTTATAAATTAATATGATGCTCATGCTATCTGAGCTACCAGCTCAGTGGCCTTGTGGTTAGAGTGTCCGCCCTGAGACTGGGAGGTCGGGGTTCGATCCCCGGCCGGGTCATACCAAAGACTCTAAAAATGGGACCCAGTGCCTCCCTGCTTGACACTCAGCATCAAGGGTTGGATTGGGGGTAAGTCCCTGCGACATACTAGCGTCATGTCCAGGGGGTGTACTTGTACATCAAGCTGCCTCACGCTACAGAAACAGGAGATAGGCTCCTGCCCTATGGGCCTCATGGCTCGGCAAGGCTACTTACTCATGCTATCTGTAGTATTAAAACATTATGATATGTTATATTTTGTTTAAAAAAACATGATTGATGAGTGAAATTCATGGTAGCTTACAATTTAATTGATTGGGAGTATTTTTGTTTTGTTAAGAAGAGCAAGCATGTTATGGGGTTAACATGATCTGCGAGAGCCACTGCAGTGAGTGTGTGTTCTAGCCCTGACGGTAGAGAGGGAGCAACCAGACCCCCAGAGAGAGAGGGAGTTGCGAGCGCCTGGGAACCCGCCAAAGCTGGAAGTGCAGGTGGGCAAAGTACATGCATGAGAAAAAGAGCACACAGCTGGTGTTTAACACAGAGCGTTCGTTCATGAATGGATTCAAGCACGTTCATGGAGGTTAGCACGTTCATGGAGGTTAGCCATGGAGGTTAGCACGTTCATGGAGGTTAGCACGTTCATGGAGGTTAGCCATGGAGGTTAGCACGTTCATGGAGGTTAGCCATGGAGGTTAGCACGTTCATGGAGGTTAGCCATGGAGGTTAGCACGTTCATGGAGGTTAGCACGTTCATGGAGGTTAGCACACGTTCATGGAGGTTAGCACTTCCACATTTTTTGGGCACCGAATGTTGGTGCTTCAAACACCACGGAGCAACTTCCATTGAAATAAATAGCTGGGCCGGGGCAGTCCGCTCCCTAGTTTAACTCTATGATAGACTCCCATTATCAGAAAGGAATGCGGAAGTTCTCATTCTCATCTCAATGAGAAAGTTCCAATGTTTGGAACTACAGCCCATAGCACCCCGCGTTGCGGCGGGATCAACACAACTCTCTGTCTCTAATTTGACAGCAACAAAGAAGCCAAAAACATACAAAGTGAAGAGTGACAGCTATAGATTTACATGCAGTGTTGATTTTGTCGACTAATACTATCCTTTTTTCACTGACAAAAACGACATAAAAACTAAATAACGACTAAGTCATGATGACTAAAACTATGCCTAAATATACTGTCGATTTTGTCAACAAATAAAAACTAGACTAACTATGTTAGGAAGGGACTAGTGGACAAGAGATTCAGTATAAGTCATTTTACACTTGCTGAAAATAGCAGAATCTACAAGCTCAACATGTCGACGCGTTGTGAGCTTGTAGATCGGCTATTTTAGTCATTAGGATGGCATCAAGACCTGCCAAAATACATTTTAGTCGACTAAATCAACTGTAGATTTAGTCGACTAAAATCATGATATTTAGTAGACTAAAACTAGACTAAAATTTGACTGAAACTAAATGTAAACTATGACTAGAGACTATGACTAAAACTAAAATAGAAATTTGCTGCCAAAAACAACACTGTTTAGTAGTGTTTACATGCCTACGACGACCGAGGAATATCTATACTGACTGGACTGCTAAAATTACAGTCTGTGTGTCTGTGATGAGATTACAGCCCGGCCTGTGCCCAAAATAAATGGTGGGTTATGAACAGAAATGAGCGTCAAGTTCAGCGAGGAAACAGTTGCTGGCGGCCGTCCATTGGGCCGCCTCAACTCCACGTCCGCATCCACTCATCCAATCACACACTCATTTCATTCTCAGACTGCTCTACTTAATCTGGATGTTTGCACTGATCATTCCTGAATGCTGAATTCCCGTCATGCTGCTGCTCTCACCACTGCCGTCTTGCTCAAACACTGCTGCTCACCCGCCACCACCCCAGCTACCACCTGTTGTTTTGGATCTGCTGTATACGGGGGGATTCAGAGTCCCTTTGGTTGGGGACTGATGTGCTTTATCAGATGTAAAAGCAGATCCAATTCATCGCCAAACAATAATAAATATATTGCTCATTTTAAATTCAATAAACATATATTCTATCCATTCATGAGCTGTCCTGACTCAACTGACTATGGCTGGAGGTGCTCAATGTGGCCAATGTGAAATCTAAGACACCTGAATTATTACTTATTTATTTTAAATTGCACGCATGTGAGTCTCTTTTTGTGCTCCACTACTCATAGAGTATAAGTTAGGCTCCCATGATTAGAGAGAGAGAGAGAGAGAGAGAGAGAGAGAGAGAGAGAGAGAGAGAGAGAGAGAGAGAGAGAGAGAGAGAGAGAGAGAGAGAGAGAGAGAGAGAGACTATAGCATTCACTTTCTGGGTGCAGGGGAGGACTGAAAAAGCCACATTTGCCTGCATGGTGAAAAAGCCATCATGAAAATGTGTCAGGTTGGACTATCCTCATGGGCCCTCCTGTACTACACTATGAAGCAGCGGCTTTAGATGCTCTGAATCAATACAATCTGTCAGCTCCTGCTCCGTCTCGCTCTCCAAGGGCCACATATAATGAAAAACATTACATAAAAGGCAAATATTACTGTGGGGACGCCGCCAGATATACCAAACAAACCGCGCTGCACACAAACTCACAATGCACTCTCACAGGCTGTCACGAGTATGGGAATGTAATATAAACCACAAATATGCACCGTCAGTGGCAGACGAAGCTCCCAGTTCTTTCTTGCACAAAAATGGTTATTATTAGCCCAAATAAATAAAATTAGCGTTTGCTTGTCCCCCTACAGCGTGATCGATATTTATCCGAGATGCAAATTTCATCTCACTCCCGATCCACTTCTAACAGAAGCCCAGCTTGCTATCTATTCCTGTGGGACATGGGGAACATCTGTTTGCTCAGGCCTGGGTTTTATTTCCTGTCAACTTCTTCGCATCCTCAGACTGCACCCAGGACTAGTCATGCTCACAGGGCACAGACTCACTCAGGACTAGTCATGCTCACAGGGCACCAAATAGCCTACACTAGGACGCCGACTACAAATATTGACACAGTCGCCTGGGGCATCACGACAGAGGCATCTGTGACTCCAAATGGAGCATGGCAATGCAAGTAGGAGGCTCACAGTCTTAAAGATGGAGTGCCTTGATTTTTGTATTTTATCCAGTTTTTCATGTCTACGAGGTGACAGTACTTCATTAGACCCCAGCTTGGTGTGGTTGCTTTGTGCAATGATGTCTTCACTTTGTATTTAGGGTTTCCTCCTGGAGGCTGAAACATTGACAGTCAAACGTGCCAATGAAAAAAACATAGATATAGTGACATCACAATGATATCACCCCCTCCCCTAACCCCTCGCACTTTGAAAACTCCTCTCCCTCTCCAACATGCCGGTGTCTTCAATCATTTGACGTAGCGTCTCCCTGACCTTAAACATCTGCCCGTTTTCCGTCGTTTGCTCTCGCCTGCCCATTTATATCTATCTCCCTACCCGTCTCTCTCCCACCCGTCACTCGTTCTATCTCTGGCTTAGTGTGGCGGGGGTCGGGCAGAGGTTGATGTGTGAAGGGCTGACAGTGGAGCTTCTCCAAGTGGCAATGAAGATCTTAAGCCTGTTTGTCAGTGTGTAGCACTTGGCCAGGCTCAGCCCCCGCCCCCCAGGACGCACGCACACGCACGCACGCACGCACGCACGCACGCACGCACGCACGCACGCACGCACGCACGCACGCACGCACTCATGCCTAGTCTAAATTAAAACATCAGACTCTGCCTCACAGGGCATTCAGCTATCAGTATACAGTCGGCACGCTTAATCAAATATGACCACTCACCCACCGATTCTGACTTCGTACAGTACAGGGGAAAGGACACAGGGATTAAACGGACTGAAACACTACAGCTACACCCACAGGCACACACAACGAGCTATACTTTATTTTATATAACGTAGAGCTCATTTAACCGTCTTCATTGTGCCTCTGGCTGCTCTTGACAACCACATTTGCACATGGGAAGGAATAAAGCCTTATCGTGCACATGCACACACACATCATAAACAGGTGCCAACTGTACAGATATAAGTGAATAGACAGAGTCACACATGCTCAAATTCATCTCAGCATACACACATCAAACCCACACACACATACTTACACTATATAGTACACAAAGATGGACTACTATGACATAATAACTAAGGGCTATACACACATTGTGTCTGCTATATGTTGTGGAAGTGGTGATGTGCTCTTAACTTTTATCATCAAATGCATTAATTAATTAATTAATTAATTCAGAATTAATTCGAGTATACAGCTCTATAGATCTCAAAGTGGGGTCCAGGATAAATGATAATTAGGAACAAAATGTACCCTTTTAAAGGAGCATTCAGTGATTTGGGTGATTTGGAAAACCTCCCGGTCTGCCCCGGTAACAAGATGTGCACATGCACGCACTACAGTGGGGGGACACGCGACAGGCCAACAGCACACACACCAAGGCCCGCCCCCGCTCGATCATGATTGGCGGAAGGCCC
The DNA here is from genome assembly GCF_951216825.1 of Electrona antarctica. Classification (NCBI taxonomy): domain Eukaryota; kingdom Metazoa; phylum Chordata; class Actinopteri; order Myctophiformes; family Myctophidae; genus Electrona; species Electrona antarctica. Next base: position 29,921,108 of record NC_136796.1, on the reverse strand, counting down.
CTCTCTATCCTGATTGGATGAAGGCTGGGCCACCTAGCCAAAAACGAAACCTACGTTTTTTTGACCCACAGGGGTTAACTGGGGACAGGTAGGAACTCCTTATATGGGCCAACAGCACACACACCAAGGCCCGCCCCCGCCCGATCATGATTGACGGAAGGCCCCTCTCTATCCTGATTGGATGAAGGCTGGGCCACCTAGCCAAAAACGAAACTTAAGGTGTTTTGACCCCCAGGGGTTAACTGGGGACAGGGAGGAACTCCTTATATGGTCAGCACACTCTATAGTAGGGAGGATTATCACAAAAAAACAAAAAAAGGAGTGATATTTGAATTAAGTGAAATCACTGAATATACCTTTAAAAGTTCTATAACTATGAGAATGTATACCCTCTTAGAGTCAAATTAACAATAAGGATTTGACTGTGACGGAAATGGTAGGAATGTTGAGAAATGGGAAGGATGCCATCTAGCAGAAGGTAGGAAGGCGGGATGACCCTAAACACTAAACCTGATGCTCAGGTCAGGTGGGCCCCAGGGGGAGCAGAGTGTGGCTGGATGGAGCCTGCTTCTCCAAGGGTTAGTGACAGAGCCATGGGGCTTGTCAGAGGAACAATGACCCAGCCAGGGTGCACTGATCCAGGGAAGACCAAGCTGTTCCCTGGCCTCTGGTCCATACAATACAATAAAATCTTGTGCATACGTGTGCCGGCAAGCGTGCACACAAAATAATGTGCGCTCATGCACATGGCAACACGAAAGCATGCAGACACACATGGTACCCATGCACAAACACACACTTCCAGCATGCGCACACACACACACACACACACACACACACACACACACACACACACACACACACACACACACACACACACTACACACACACACACACATCTCGCTCACATCTGTGTGCGCATGCGTGTGATTGACGCACAACATCCCAGTGTTAGTGCAAGCATATGAGCAGATAACTATGCTGTTAGTATCCGCCGTGATGACACACATTCGCAAGCCCTATAAAAGTGCCACAGATCAGGGCAGTTTCCATATATCTCCTGCTGATATGTGTCACAACATCATCTGTGTTGGAACTCCAACAGCTGCTCAAATGATAATCCCATGATGGCACAGTCATTATACCCACCTCTCTCATTTTGTGTCTCTCTGATCTCCCATCTTGTCATTTTCCTTTTCCCCTCTCTCTCTCTCTCTCTCTCTCTCTCTCCCCCCAGCTCTCTCTTGACTTATCTCTCTCTCTCTCATTAATTCATTCTGTGAACTTTGTGAAGCATCACATTCATTGTCATTATCGGTTAGAAATCTGCATCACACTCACCCCAGTCCCATTATATGAACCCCTACATGGAATGGATCCCCACAGAAAGCCTCAACACCCAGGTGACGTTGCTTTGGAGGCTGTGCATGTCTGAATTGGACAATTGTTATTTTCCATTCAAAGCAGAGGAGCACTATAAGGACAACTCCTATTGGTACAATCAACCTACATGCATGGACAAAATAATATTTCTGCACAAACGTAAGAACTATAAACATGCCACAGATGGCTCTGTAGGAATACTATATAGGATGCCTCTGCATGTGTTACATTCCATTATTGCAGGGATTCGACACTGGCGATGGGAATTGGTTTTGATGTGCATACTGCGAGAAGAGAAGGCAGACGCTGCACGCTCAACAGATGGGCGGGAAGGAGAGGGAAATGGCAAAGAGGAGGGAGAGCTTGGAGGCTGTTCTCTGACTGCGCTCCTGTTGCCGCGTGTCCCGCCTGTCATCCCCGCTCAGCATCACGACAGCCACCTGCTTGCTACTACTGGGGAGGCGAGGCGAAGCAAGGCATCTGGGGGCCGCTTCTTGGACGCGGCGGCAGACACCGATCAACTCATTCTACATAAATCAATGTTAGGAGGAATGGGGGGTGTGTGGGGGGGGGGTGATAATAATAAGCGGCACTGCGGCAGAGACGTTTTATCTCGCTGCGGACGGGCGCGCGTAAAAATCGGACGTTAAAATGAGCGATCGTGTCCACGGCTTTGAAAGAGCTGCGTGCTGTAAGGTGCAATATTAGCCTATGCCCCGCCCGCGCGCGCGCGCAAACACACACACACGCACACGCACACACACACACACACACACACACACACACACACACACACACACACACACACACACACACAGTGCATTATACACCCGTGGCTCGTTAGCATTCCGCAGGAGAATGCGCTCACTCACTCAGGCGCATGGGCTATAGTGCGCACGGCACGGCTGAAAGGGAATATATACGGTGTCGGTCTATAAAGCTGTTATAGTGACACTAGCCGACATGATAACCTCCCCCTGGCTGAGATTAGCCTATCTTGTCTTTAGAAACGGCCGGCGAATTGAATAAAGTTCCCGGGTGGTTAGAATAGAGGCCTAGCCTACAGGATATAATGAGAGGGGAATGTGAGGCTGAACTCGAAACGAAATCCAACTAGCCTCTATAATATAGCCTCCAAGGCTCGTTAGGCTATACTTAATGGATATGAGATTGAGAATAGAATAGGCTATAGCTATTCTGTTTGTGTGTGGAGGGAGACTGTGTAGGCTACGAGTGTGCGCGCGCGCTGTGCGTGTGTGTGTGTGTGTGTGTGTGTGTGTGTGTGTGTGTGTGTGTGTGTGTGTGTGCGTGCGTGTGTGTGTGTGTGTGTGTGTGTGTGCGTGTGTGGGGGCGCGCGGGGGGGGGGGGGGGGGCGCTTTGGCCACTGCGCAAAGTTACAGTATAGGTCTGCCAGCGGCTTGAGAGGCAACCACATGAGCACCTCACAACCATCTCTCAGCTCTTCTCGCTGTCAGCTTTCAGAGTAGGCTAGCCTACCGCTTTCCCACCCGATAGCTAATAGGCTATGGCAGTGCAGGTCCAGTGCATTTTTGGTTGCTACTGTACATTTGGGATTCTCCGGGTCCACTTGGGTTCGGGTTCACGGCTCTGGAGTCATTACTATACTAAGACATATCCCCGCGCCTGACTGACTGCAGATAGAGGTTCGTATTACTCTCCCGGCATCGGCCAACCAGAGAGACCATTTCAACCAACCAATTAATTTCAATCACCTCCTATAGGCCTCGTCAAATAAAAGTCGTGCAGTATTCATCGTGGCTCCTCGTTCACAGTGCTATCACGATCAAAACCCAGAAAGCCTGGCAAAGCTTTCAGATCCGGGGCTAAAGCTTGGCGCAAAAATAGGCTTAGGCTACAACAGACGGCAGCGCTGCGTAAGGTTTCTGTGCCCATTTTCACAGTGATGTAAAATTAATTAATAAACTCAATAAAGTGAGATTACCTGATCGTTGTTAGCAGTAGTTATTTGATGCGATGGTAATTCCCAGACCGGCTTCTTAGATGCAAATTAAGTTTCCCATCCATGGCACGTCTCAGATGGAGAGGGACTATCATTCACCCTCGCTACGCGGAATCTTCTCCCCACAAATCTTCTCTACGAGGCATTCCACTTCAGCGCCTCCGAAATGGACCAAAAATAAAATATGAGAAACAAGGGGGAAGGGGAGGAGGGGGCAACGACATGAAATCATTAAACAGCCATATAGCCAACGAAAAAAGGGGGGCCAAACATAAAATAGAACCGCAATGAAAAAATAATAAATAAATAAATGAAATAAAAAAACGAAAAAGGGGAAACGGTCGTGAGTGACGTCCAGTTTTGTTCACAAACTGCCGAAGTGCTCCTTGGTAAATCCACGTCGTATCTCCATGGTTTATTATAGGTTATACACACATACAAGTACACTGTATTCCAAGCCGACGAGCGAAGGCGCTCACAAGCAGCGCTGCAGTGGATGAGTGGGATAAAGGTGTCCAAGTCCTCCTCCTCCGTAGCTCTTCATCTGAAGCGGAGAGAGATGGGGGGAAAAAAGGGATAACAAAAAAAACAATTCTCACTCCCGTCCCGGCGTCCGCTCTCCCCTCTCCTGTCGTCTGTTTGTTCTACCGTCCGGAGTGTGTTGTGTTGTGCGTCTGTCGAGTGTCGACAGCGGCTCTCTCTCTCTCCCTCTCTCTCGCCAGCTCTGGCATTTGCGATATCCACAGGCAGGCAGCGGCTCACAGACGGGCATCTGGGCTCCCTGCAGTCGCTTCAGCGCGGCGGACAGGGAATGCGCGCTCCCGCTCCGCTCCTCGTTCCTCTCCGCCGGGGAGCCGTGACTGAGGCGCGTTCACAACGTCTGACGTCAGCAAGCGCAGTTTCCAAATACAGCAAGCAAGTGTGCAGTCAGTGCACTGTGTGCAGTGTACGCGCAAGCACGCGCGCGCGCACACACACACACACACACACACACACACACACACACACACACACGCTTGAGAAAATAACAATTTGCCACGATTGTTTTACTTAATAGCCGTGTTCTGTGGTGAGCGTCAGCCTCCACTTTTATCCATCTATTTAGAGATAGTATTTAGAATCTACTATATTCTAAAACTCTAGGAAGATAGTCAGTCTTTCAATATATATGCCCTAAATTTAAATGCTCATATTGTTATCGAAAAATATACCTTAGCCTGCCGCCTACATGATAAATGGCTCGGTATTCGACAGGTGAACGCAGCTGAAACATAATTAGCCTAATTGTGGGTGTGTTTCGTTTAAGTACGTGTGTCTTGTGTGCCAAAATGTGTCCATGCTGGCCTGCTGCCACACAGTTACACACCAAAATGAAACATACTACAATTAAAGATCTTGAATTCAGCTGCGTTCACCAGCTGTAAAGTAAACGGTCTGTTAAATGTCTTCGAAATTCAAAACCAGGACCTGGTTGACTGACTGCAACAACCCAATTAAGTCCCAAGATTTAGTGACACACACACAGAGATAGATTTATTCATGATTAACTATAATTACATGTGTCGTGTGCATGTCTGTTATGTTTGAATTAGACATTTGAGCAGACCCAATATTTATTAGACAGTATAGGCTATTAGATGTGTGCTTATGAGAATGTATTCAACTTCACTTCTAACCCTACAAAAATAGGACACACATATAGTCTGTCTAGTCACACACACACACATACACACACACACACACACACGCACACACGCGCGCACACACACACACACACACACACACACACACACACACACACACACACACACACACCCACACACACACACACACACACACACACACACACACACACACACACACACACACACACACACACACACACACACACACACACAGAGAGAGAGAGAGAGAGAGAGAGAGAGAGAGATAAACTATATACATGCACACCATACTTTGAGACAAAATATGAAATGCATAAGCTCAACGGTTCACATGAAAATTTCTCACATTTTGCTCAGCCGAGCGCACCAGCATGTAGCCTAATACCAAGAACATGTGAGCTATCTAGGGACTGTGTCTGCTAGATTACAGAATGTAAGAACCTACAGATCAGCCATGTAGTTTACAAAGTACCGCAAGTCTCCAAATTTGCCAGACAGCAATGTTTCCCTCAATTCCATAACTTATGCCAGCTCAGCAGTCTACTCGCCTTCCCAGTTTCCCCAAACATATTTATTTATATAGAACTAGACACTGCCTTGATATTCTCCACTTTTTTATTGAATATTTTACGACTGGGCATTTGGCTGCTCACTTCCTGCCTGGTTATGAAGTAGAGTGCTAGTGGAGTCAATATTGAGGATGTGCCCAGATTATTTTATTTTTGACTGAATCGAGGGGCCAGTGTTGCAAGGGCTACTATTCCTGTGGATGTTGAAACTTGATCGCATTTCCACATTTTGCTAATTTGGTTGAGTACTTTCCGACGCATCCATCTTTGCAAGTAGTCTTTTCCAGACTACTTATGCGCTGTGTGTGTGCGTGTGCGTGTGCGTGTGTGTCAATATGCATCTTGAGGTCTATTCACGACAGAGTCCATATCAGTGTGGTTTAATTTGTTCGTTTTGCTGGACGTAGGCCTATACTGTAACTGCGACCGTTAAACACAATGTATTAAAACACGGTTCTGTCCAGCCTGCATCATCATTCACAATACAGGATGTATTGGGTTCCTGTTTGACTACTAACTGGACATAAACAGAATAGTACAGACATAACATCACAAAAAATGTTTTAAATATAACAAAAAATCATGACACCAAATCGTTCTGTTTCAAAAATAGCATACCGTATTACTATTATAATGGGTTTGGGATTATTGCATTAACAACATCATAAAGTCACACAGTATAGCTGCAACTTGGGGGCTCTGCAGTCAGCATGTTAGCTTTAGCTGCTAAACTAAGCTGCTATAAGCTCAGCTACTATGCTAAACTGCTGATATAAGCAGGATATATTACTACAACAAACATTGTGGAGACACAGCCAACCTTTCCACCATCTAAATTAACCCACGTTATTACATGGCTTGGTTGAATGCTTGATTCTGATTGGTCAATCGCTTAATTCAGCGGTGAGTTATCTCATGATAATGACCGCTCCGCTGTATAATGACCGCTGCCTAATCAAACCCTCTGAGCACCACCAGCTGCGTGGCTGCGCCCCGCTTGATTTACTGCCGTTTCCAACATAACAGCCATGTAAACACACACACTACTGACACACAATGTAATTTACAGCTAAACATTGCTCTTAAAAATGTTTTTGAAAACATTTGAGCGAGAAATAGACGAAGCAGGACCCGAAAATGGATTCTATTTGATCAACTCACTTCCTTGTTTTCCGACAGTGCTTCAGCCCACAGCTGGGCAGACGCAGCCAGCGCGAAGTTATGGAATACTTTTTTTGTTGTGTTTTGGGTCAATGGATTAATTAATGTTAGTTAGCCATGTAATAAGCGGGATAATATCTGGCTAGGTGGTCATTGTCGGGATATAATTCACCTTCAGGGAGTGTAACCACCTCGGCTTCGCCTCGGTGGTTAAACTCCCTGTCGGTGAATTATCTCCCGACAATGACCACCTAGCCAGATATTATCCCTTACTTAACTTAGATAAGTCTAAGTTAACCCACGTTATGATATGTCACTGGCAACAATACGTTAAACACAAACAGTGCATTAACCCATTTTGGATGTTATGCTTTAGCTATTGAAAAATAGCAGATCTACAAGCTCATAGCGCGCCACCGAGTGGCGCGCTACGAGCTTGTAGGTCTGCTATTTTTGAAAAATCGAAGAACCACTGACATAGAAACATAGCTTTTTCAGAAAACTGTCAGGATGTAGAAGACATTTTTAGAATCTGATCTCAGGTCAAAATGGGTTAACAGTAACACATTTCTGTCCAGCCGGCATCAGGATGTATTGGCTTCCTCAGAATCCTGTCGGCTCACTGGAGTGTAATGCCCGTCTCAGTGGAGCTATATAGCTCTGTATGTGTTGTCTTTGGCAGGCAAGGAACACAGTGACTATTTTAGTAGAAAAGACTAACATTACCTACATAAAACCATATGAGAAAATTAAATACACTTTAACTACGGTATTTAACATGTAATTCCATGAACTCTACTCTGAACTTCAGTATGCATTTTAACAAAATAAACAACAAAGATAGGGGGTGGCATAGGCTTACCCTACACCTGCAACACTAGTTCTGTGTTCTTGTTTTCTTTCTTTTTTTCTTTTTTTGAGGGGCACTCATAGAGGATAGAGACCGAACAGGAGCGTTAGCCCCGCCCCCAAGCTATTCATTTCAGTGGAAGTTGCTCAGTGGTGTTTTGAAGCACCCGGAAGACTGCCGGAAGTATAATTATAACTCAATGGCTCGAGCGAGCGGAAGTTTAGCCCACGCATGTGGGTCAAAATGAATACATCAGGCGCCCCTCACTTCACACATCCAGAACCTTTTCTCAATCAGTGAAATGCAAAATGTTTTCACCATGGAGCTGATTTTAATAACTCGCACATTGGACCACATTAAATCATAACAGAAGTCCATTGCCCAGTTACTAACATCAGAACTAGCATCAAAACACTCCGTCGTCCAGCATATGTTTAATTTGAGAAGAGTATCACATCGTAACTTATAATTCCCCATGTATTGGAGAAAGTAGTGTGATCAGGCAAGGCATTCATGTGGCAGTCACACACATCATGTTCAGCTTTACGTCTCATATCAATTCCTCACCCCATGGCTGACATCCAGATAGAACCATGAATAGTCCCCAGCAAGAATGCACCCCAACAGTTATACAACCTTGCTTTCATTGACAACAACAGCCCTTTTCTTTCCTGTCACAGAGAGAATAATTATATTGTCAGGACTGCAGATGTTTGTCTGAATGGGAGGGTTGGCAGGTGCCTGCACAGTGAACACTGAGCTGGGGTCGAATCTATAGAACAAATATGACGTTGGAATTTTCAGAACAAGTATGAAGTTGAATCTGCAGAACAAGTGTGAATCTACTGAACAAATTCTACAGAAAACAAGTTGGTTAAGAGTGGGGATATACAGCAGTAAATCAACATTGTAACAATATGAATGTTTTGTTTCATTAATACATGAGGGTAAGAGATGATTGAAACCTTCCAAATAGATAAGCACCATGAAATGTATGGACAGCGGCCATTCTTGACCACAGCCGCCAACTAGAGAACAAACATTGCGCAATGGCTCGTGTAATTTGGAATGTTGCAATGGCCAGTTTCAGCACCACGGAGAGCTCCCCTGTTTTCCACCGGCACCTGCATGCACCAAAGCCACATAACATGGACAGTTGGACACAAACAGTTGTGATTATCTTTCCACAAAGATAAGTGCCACAGATTTCAGCACCATGGAGAGCTCATGTGTGCTCTAGTAGTGGTAATGGCAGGACCACGGAGAGCTCTACCAGAAGCTCAGCATTCCTGCAGAGCTATTCAGCTAGCAGCTCTACAGCCTATCCTACTATTAACACAATCCCCGCCGCGATTAATTAAAGAATGATACTATATGCCAGGATATCACCCCGTTTTGATGATCCAAAATACCGCGGCCGGATGTTGTGTCAGCTTAATGGTGTGTTGACTCTCGACCGGTTGTTATTCTCTGCCTTGAGCATAAGAAGTACTGGCCGCCATTACTGCGACCGCCAGGCTCCGTGCAATAAGCGTTGTTTTGACCAGAAATGCTGCCTGGGAGGGGGATTTGGAGACTAAAGCGACTGAAAGCGTGTGTGCGAGAGACCAAGATGGCGCAGTCCAGTGTCTAAGCTAACAACAGATAGCCACCCGAAGCTAATGTGAGTAGCCTTTCCACTAGATCGGATCAAACACATTTATACAACTGAATACACGTAGCCTACGTATTTTGGCGGCAGCGCTTCCCGACAAATAACACAGGCTACATTTTTTTTGTTAATCTGAAATTAATCTGAAATTGCAATTTGCAGGGCGTGAGGAAGACAATTCTTTTCATTTTCCCCAAATGCGGTCACATTGCATAGAAGCTGGTCACAGTCCCGGCATAGACTGTTCGAATGGTGGCTGGAACTGCGGATATGGACTAGTTATTATAATGCACACAAACAAATGCAGATTCACAGAAGTCACATTAGACAGCCTACACCTCCTGTGTTAAGTAAGCACTCTCTTGTATATGGTTATTTACGAGATTGAATTTTATCCCATCCCATTCTAACAAAAATGGATTGAGATTGTCATGAATTATATGTCATCTTTATATATATATATATATATATATATATATATATATATATATATTTTTTTTAATTGACTTATTCTCTTAGTTGATTGTAGGCAAATCGGTGAAAAATCGGTAATCTCAGCAGAAACTTTGCCTGAGCTAAATCCTTTGCTGCAATTTCACGTCTCTTACAAGTGGGGCATGTTTTATGGCTTTCAGATGAAGATAGAAAGCCTGATTTACACATGTGGGACGCAGGCGTGCAACAAAGTATAACATGGCTTTCTCTTTTCTATACAGGACACATACAATATTGATTAGATTAAATGACTCCCCCCCCCCCCCCCCCCCCCCCCCCCCCTCTCTCTCTCCCTCGTATACTTTGTCTGCCTGTATTTACTCTTTTCATCCATGCAGCTGTCTGTACACACGGTGATAAATTCAGAGCTGAGACATGACAATTGATCTACACTTCTGGTGGCCACGCTTCAGGAAGCAGCTAGGTCAAGCCTTACATCGTCCTAGCGGTTCAGTACGTATACAGTATACTGTAATGACTGTGGACATAGTTATGTATTCAACATGGACACGTCAGCAGAAGTGAATGGGATTTCTCTCGACCTGGTTACAGTGGTTAGTGGACATAATGTCAGGGTTTAGCAGGTTTATGTGTACTGTATGAACTATGAATATCTGAATGTCAGTAACTGGTGGTAGTTTGGTGGCCAGCAACTCCCATCAAAAGTGATGCATTTGTCAGTCTACTTTCAACCTATCATTAAAAGGCAGAAAAAGCTACAAAAAATATATATATCTAAAAAAGTGATGCTTACAGTGATGTTTACATTTATAATGTAACTTAAAGGTTTCATGACATTAATTTCCATTTATTTTTCTGTCTTTCTTTTAGGTTTTATGACCTCAATTACACCCAAAAACCTGAACTTTGAACATGCAGTGGATTTTCTGTGGTCTGGAGTTTTCTCTGGGGTTTGGAAGCCTCAAAAGGCTGTAATGAAAACAGGCAAAACAGTGAAAACAGTGACATCTGCTGGCAAATCCCATTGACTATGGGATTTGCTGGCTCTTACATCACAAACAGCAGGAAAATCAAAGCACTTGTTTGAGCCAGAAAACCCCAGACCACAGAAAATCTACTGAATGTTAAAAGTTCAAGTTGTGTGGGTGCAATTGAGCTCAGAAAACCTTAAAAAAATTATGCAAAATTACAAAAACGTTTTTTGAATGTCACAATCCCTTTAATCTGTGCTCACTGAATGTGGTTGTTATATCATAATAATAAATAATACATTATGCATGCAGATCAGAGGAGGTTAATGCGGTTGCCTGGGAGACAGCTGATGATAAAGTTTCCAACTCTTTTTTAGTCCTTATAGTTCCTTTAAGCACATGAACTTAATACATCATGCTGAAGCCGAATGGCATCCAAGGTGCCCAGATGTCTGCTGCAGCCCTAATCAGTAAGAAACAACTGTCATTTCCCCCCCTTTCTCTTTGCAATTCCAAATGCCTGGCTTGTCAGAAAATGCAACTGGCAACTGAATTTGGTTTGATTAATATTGTCAAGACTAAACGACTCCTCTGTTCCCTGTGATCAAGGCAAGCTGAGGACATGGTCAAAACATGCAGGCCGGTCTTGAGCTGTTGTTTACTGAGCTAGTGTTGGGGAAAGAAGTCTGAGAAATGCATGAAGTCTTTAAATTCACAGGTACTGGTAGTACCTTTGAGCTTCCAGGGGTTTCAAACTATCAGCCAAATTTAAATATGTCCAGGCATTCAGTTAGTATGTATCTGTGTGTGGCAGCTGCGTTCTCCCCCCTTGCTGCTGCCATTGTGTGTACATGTAAACAATGGAGGCAGCAGGTAAAACACATGCTGTGTCTAAGCACCCCATAGGCCCCCACTTACCTTGTCTCACCCCTGGTTGCCACTGTTGCACCTGATGTATTGTACAGTACATTGTTTGACACACAAATATTACATATATGCTACACATACTGTGTTACATGATACATTACCAATAAGAGGCTGCAATGCATCAATCACTTACTTTATGTAGCAAATGCCTGGAGAGAGAGAGAGAGAGAGAGAGAGGAGAGAGAGAGAGAGAGAGAGAGAGAGAGAGAGAGAGAGAGAGAGAGAGAGAGAGAGAGAGAGAGAGAGAGAGAGAGAGAGAGAGAGAGAGAGGGGCACTAAATGCAGATTTTTGGGTTTTGGGTTTTGGGTTTAGGGCATGGGTTTATTGGGTTATATTTCAAAATGTCACTGGCTACTGAGACCAATATGTTTTTGCTTTACTTTTCCATGACCTCCATGAAGTTTCCTTCACTTTACTTGGACATACCGTTCACCCCCTCCCCCTTTCTCAATGTTAAAAACATCTCTTCCCTGTAGAACAAGGGGGAGTGGAGTGTTGTGCTTTGGGGATACATCCAAGCAAAAACATTTAAATAATGCATCCCCGAATGGCAAGACACCTTTCATTTCGTTTCCCCTCTGTCTCCCTTTTCCGTGTGCATGTATTTACGCATGTGATCCAGTCCACACGTGTTTGTGTGCTGTGTGTGGATTCGTGTACATAATACATGCAAGCCAGTGCAGGTGAGGTGTGTGTGCGTCTGCTACGTGCGTGCGTGCGTGCGCGCGTGTTGTTTGTTGTGCCTAATGCTCTGCCTGCACAATCCTCAGAGGGGAGGGAGCTCGGAGGAGAGCAGCAGCGCGTGACGCTATAACTATCGTTCCTCCCTGATCAAATGTGACAATTATAATAGTGCTCCTTGGTGCTAAACTCCCTGCAGGCCCTCCCCTCCCCTCCCTACATCCTCCCCTCCCTACATCCTCTCTTCAAGAAGCCTCCTCATCCCTCCTCCGTTTTCCTCTTATGCTCCTCCACCTTTTTCTTTTATTCAATGCCAATGGAAGTAGTTTTTCCTTGATCACCCCCTTTTTGGTGGATCATCTCCAAACTCTCTCAGTCTCTGTCTATCTCCGTCGATCTTTCTCTGCTCTCTCTCTCTCTCTCTCCACGCACGCCATGCAGTCCAAGGCCTATATAGGCTTCTATCTCTCACTTATTTTCAACCCTTTCTAGTCTCTTCCTCCATTCATCAGGCTCGGCTATATACAGTCATAATATATAGTTGATAATACCTGAGTAAATGAAGCCAGGCTCATCAACACACCGGCCCCGTTCCCACTATGCCATAAATCACACGCACGCACGGCACGCAACCCAAAGCAACGCACGCACGGTGGGAAGCAGCTAGGTCACACTCACTTGCAGAAACATGTGTGCACACACTTAAATAAACCCACAAGAGGGCCCACTTGTGACCACATGCACGCACAAAGTCGCACATATGATATGAGTATGAGTATGGTCGCGCACACACACACACACACACACACACACACACACACACACACACACACACACACACACACACACACACACACACACACACACACACACACACACACGCACACACACACACACACACACACACACGCACACACACACACGCACACACACACACACACACACACAGCTCCTGCTGTTTCTCTCTCTCCACACATGCACCCTCCGCAAAGCACCCCACACACACACACACACACACACGCGCACACAACACTGTGCACGAGAACCTGGCTGCACACTAACACAAACAAACGAGCCGACCTACAGCATTGCTCCCAGCAGCTGCAATTCCAGATTATCCGAGGATCGAGGAGGAAGCCGTTCCCTTCCCTCATCTGACGGAGACGGATCACAGGCCGACCGCGGAGCCTGCATGCTCGGCCCACCTATAACTTCAATGTGGTCATCTTCAGACCATCTATATCCCCCTCCTCCTCTCCCGGCCCCCTCCGCGCAGACATCCATCATCGCTCCACTGAGCCTCTTGCTCATAGATCTATACCAGGTATACTTCCATCTCATCTCACTGTCTGGCCCATTCATTCCATCTCTCCAGCCCCCTGCCCATACATTTAAGAGCAGCTGAAGCCCACAGCACACCACACGTTGGGGAACCATCCATCATGACTGACTGTAGGCCAAATAGGTCCTGGGAAGGGGAAGGAAAAAAAAGGCTTTGATTTAAGTCTACCTTGCTTTTGGCTTGGCTGGTCTGAGGTGCGCTGTATAGCCCAGCAGCTTTGATCTAAAGGCAATGCTGTAAAAGGTGCAAGTTTTGTGATTTTCATGATCAACATAGAAGAAGAAGAAGTTCAACAAAGTTTTGTGAATAAGCCTATGACAACGCGTTGTGAGCTTGTAGCGGCTATTTTTTATACTTTTGTTCAATACTGTCACATGACATTAATTTGCACAATTTATGACAAAAACATAGAAAGATGACAGGTGGACATATGAGCATCGCACCTGTCACAGACAGGCACAGAGCAAGTTCAACAGTGCAGTTGCTGCCGGCCCTTTAATTGGGCCGCCTTAGCATCACGTACACATGATTCACTTCATCCAATCACACACTCATCCCATTTTCATACCAGCTTTTTAGTTTGCACCGCTCAATCTGCTTGCTTTACTTGCTGCACACTGATACTGCTGCGCTGCTGCCTGCTTAAACCTTTGCTGCTCACCCTCCTCCACCCCAGCTACCACCTGTCGTTTTGGATCTGCTGTTAGGTACGGGGGATTCGGGTCCCTATGGACTGATGCGCTTGATCTCAGTACCTAAAAGCAGATCCAATTCAAATCATAATAAATATATTGTTCATTTGTATTCAATAAATATATTACATCTATTCTTGAGTTGTCCTGACTGAAACAAGGTTTTGTCCTGACAGCAACAATATGGACCTGTTGATGATTTCAAGACAACACGTTAGACAGAGAGAGGACTGGGAACCCCCACCCCTGTTTGTGTGCAGAGACTGTTGCTGCTCTGTGCTCATTTGCCTCCTATTCTCCATCTTGGCATTGCTCTTGCTCCTGTATCTACCCTGGAAAACATTCTACCTTAGGTCTGCTAATTCTACCAAGTCACCTACAAACAAACTGCTTGCTAGCAGTGCACAAGTGAAGAAATTCTTGCTGAGTTTGCTGAGAGAGAGAGAGACAGAGATGCGTGCGTGCTTGAGCGTGTGCGTGCGTGCGCGCGTGCGTGCGTGCGTGCGTGCGTGCACATACTTGAGTGCCCAGACCACATACAGTTAAAACTTGCTTTGTACATGGTACATAAAATATTGGTTTGAAAACAATTATCAAAACATATTAAAAATGTTCATCACTCAGTGTTTATTGTTAAAAAAAATACAAAATAAATAAACAACACCATGTGAACCTTGTTTGTGTTTGATCCATCACCTAGTAATGATGTTTCCGAGTAAGCACCATCAGCTCATGATGTGCCGTTATCTGAAGCCAACAGGGTACCAGCAATTGGCTTAATAGATTTAGCAGCATGGCGAGTGATTTAAACCACATGCCATGGCGCCTCCTCCATTCCCTGATACGTAAGGACACCAGCTGAACATTTATAATATAAATGTATAGGATATTCTAGTTGATACAATCTGAGACGTTGTTTTACACCATCATCATCATGCAGTCAGAGAGAGGAGCCAGGCTATCGATCAGGATCGCCATGGCAGTAGGTAGCGATAAGCATTGATCTTGCCCTCCAATAGAAGGGTAAGTAGGACAAAAAGCAACCATTAGGCAGCCCAGAGTCACATAGGAATGTCTGGAACTTTTATTATTTTAAATGAGCCACAGAGACAAAAAATAAAATACAAAATGAAACAGAAAATGCGCAGTCTGTTGGGCAATGTAGACATGAGTCTATAGCGGAGGACACAAGATGTATTATCCCTGATGCCGAACCAAAATGAGGTTCATGCAGGTAACCATATCGAAGTGTTGTTTTAGGATTGTGACATCAAGCATGGATTGGAGACAGAGAGAGAAAAGGCAATCTTCATACGAGGGGGGAGAAAGGATGGCCCCAGAGTTCACCCTGGGGCCATGGGAGAGATGGTCGGACCACACGAAAAGGTTCAAACTCCATGATATTCACTGTCTGTCTGCTCGTCTGATTGCCCCCGTCTCTCTTTCTAAATTCCATTCTCTCTTATTGTGTGTTTTGCCTTGAGGTTTTCTATGGGCTCTTAACTAAATGGGGTCCATGCTAGCTGGTCATTGTTGAGAGCTGAGCAGCAGTGTCAACGACATGCTCCAATAAGCACAGTAAACACTAAAAGGTATAAGGCCATACCCCCGTGTGTGTGTGTGTGTGTGTGTGTGTGTGTGTGTGTGTGTGTGTGTGTGTGTGTGTGTGTGCGTGCGTGCGTGCGTGCGTGCGTGCGTGCGTGCGTGCGTGCGTGCGTGCGTGCGTGCCATATTACTGAGGTTAAGGTTAGGAATAAGGTTAGGTTTAACCGTTTAAGCATAATTTATTTAGTTTAGGAATACATGGGCTGAGCCATTCCACCGGCTGTACGCCTGGGGCGAGTTGGTAAAAGGGCGACTTCGTTGGTATTCGTGCTAAATGTCCATTATGTTCACGTGTCCTATCATGTATGTGTATAAAAGCCCTGTCCCCCGTCAGTCAGCTGTCCAATTGTCATTGCTGTGAGTAAATATGTTGTAGGCCTATTTTTATCTTGTGGTTTGTTCTGTATAAGCATTGTAACCCTGTGGCTTATATTGTTAACCCTGCTGGTACTTGTGTCTAAACTGTACCCCGTCACTGAGGAGTAAAGCTTGTTTTATCCCCTGAATATTGCTTAGTTACATACTCTGTACTCCATTAGACAGATGAGACATACAAACACTGGTCTTTGTCGTGGAGCATGTATGTCTGCATTAATAATGTACCATTTCTAGTGTTTGGCTTCAATTGCGAGTTTTCAGAATTCACATATATAATTCATGTTTGTGGTATCTTGTTGAAATAGTCGAACTCGGTGAATCACAGCATACATGCGTAGTGACACTGAAAAGGATTCTGCATAATACAGAATCACAAACATAACCCATCCATACACTTCAGATAGGCTTGCATTATTTACACAATAGATCTCATGTTATTGTGGAGGGTAGTGAGAATGATCCGATGGGAATAGGGCTGTAATGGTAAGCTTATCACTTGCCCGGCCTTTATTTTGCCATGGATGAGGGGAGTGTTAAAATGAGAGAGGGTGATAAACCGTATAAGCCCTAGGGAAAATACAGCAGCTCACCAATCAGCAGAAGGTAAAGTGGCACCGCGAGCTATAGGCTACCTTGCTATAGTTAATAAATGATCGCCATGTCAAAAATGGATGAAACTCGGTGGTCAAACATGGAAAAATAAAAGAACGATGACCTGAAACCCTGACGAGTTGATGAACCTTTGGGTCGAAAAGTCAATGATCACAACCACTGTCAAGGTCAGAACTATAGTTTGGATCAAAGATCAGATTAAGGGCGTTTTGATCAAGATCAAAACTATAGTGATGTCCACAGCATACTGCCGTGGACATCACTAAAATGAATATTTCACTTGTCATTGTAACGTCTACGCCTCGCTTTTGTGAGAACCAAGGACAGACAGACTTGATTCAGTATTTAGATATTTGATACTAATTTTATCTGACATGTCCACTACCTAAACCCATTGTACCTACGTCCACTTCCCAAACCCATTGTAACTTATGCCACGTCCACTTCCTATACAAACCCATTGTAACTTCAAACTAACCACGGTAGATTCATCCACAACACCGCTCCTTGGTCCTGCATGGTGACTGATATTGTCCTTCTATTGCATGCAGGGGCCGTGTTATTTCAATTACCTTCAGACATCCACAGACAACAGTGCAAACTGTATGACCAGGCAAATATGCTGATGCTCTAAAGTCAAGGTCTCACTTTGTAAAGCTTGCTGTACTCTGTTGTATACTGCTCACCTGTGGAGTAACTATAAGGCTATAGTAGCATGCATAAACCCAAGGTTGCATATAATGATGCATTGTGGTTGCTGTTGATGGTACCAATATGGAACAGTGCCTGCCAGCTGTTTGTTAACTTGGGGGTTCCTACTTGTCAAGCCCTTTTGAGAAACCTATTCATGTGCCGGTTAGTTGAGTCTGACAACTGTGTCATTATGATTTTAACCAACCCTGTGAAGAGTTCGAATCGGTTCTCTTCTACGATTTGGAGACATTGGCATAACAGCCCCTACAGACTGAGCATATTCTGTATGGTTTATATGTATTGTGTATTGTCATTTTGTATGTGATATGGTCCCTGAGTCTGAAATAAAGTTTACACATACAATCAATCAATCAAACACCTCAGCACTGATTAGCTACCAGGCCTACACTGCACTGCACCATGGATTTGTCTTATCTAGAGCCACTTAACAACAGTGCAAATTCAGAGTAAATGGCATGAACCAACAAATGACATAGTAAAAGGTCACATGATTAGAGTGCAAAGAAAACCAATGAAGTGCTACAAAAGTAGCTATAGGATACCAGGCAAACATCAAAGCTATAGCATCTGTCTTAACAGGGTATCTAAATGGTGCCATAACAAATACTAGTGTTAACAAATACTATAGTGTTTGTGGTCAAGCAAACAGTATATCTAGCAAAGTCATGTCCAATGTGAGACAGCCAGATCTCCAGCAGGAACGGCACTCTAACTCTCATTGTGTTGGTTAATCAACTCGCCAGGCTTCAACATTCAAAGCGACTGTTCCTAGCTGTGTGCTCATGGGTCACACACACACACACACACACACACACACACACACACACACACACACACACACACACACACACACACACACACACACACACACACACACACACACACACACACACACACAGTGCCTTTTCATTCACACGCACAACACCAGAACATTGTCATGAGTCACAACGATGCAGGAAGGTTGGGGCTTGCCACTGAGCACCTTTCTTGTTACAATATACATTTTGTCAATTTGTTCAAAATAGCGTAACACATGTAGTAACATTACAATTAGTTAAAATATAACAGTGTAGTGCCAAGTCACACTTTGCGAGTTCATTCTGCCAGACCACAGCATCCTCGTTATGATTATGTTATATTTTGATTGCATGTGTCAACACTGCAATTAACCCAAATCTACATTTGAGTTATTACATGAAATGACAGGCAGTATTACTAACGGCTATGTACATCATTTTCAGATCCATCCAGCAATGTTATGATCCCCCCACCCCCCACCCCACCTCAATCAATGGCTTAATAGAGCGTCGCAGTCCCGCCCCCTACAATGGCCCAGGAAATGAATCACAATGCATTTTTCCCATAGACATTTCAAAAAGTATTTATCTAAAGACCTTTTAAGTGTCGTACGAAGCCAACTCGAGTCGTGACAAATCATGACAACACACACCATATTTTGGACCAAACAAATAATTACATAGAAGAAATGTCTATGAGGAAAATGAACGGAGAATCATTTCCAAGGCCATGGTAGAGGGCGGGACTGCGACACTCTATAGTGTGTGTCTCTCTGACTTGATCAGCAATGCTATTTCATGGGTTCACTGGTGGTATTTATAGTAATGTTGTTTTTCATCAGAAAGCACAGCTTATCACCAGTTCCCTTCCAAGTTCCAATATGCAATATTTATACTGGCTGGTGTGATAAATGTATCTTGCTATGTTCAGTGAGTACTGGTGTACACCTCATATACATACATTAGGCATCAAGTGTTACATCCTTCTGGGGTTACAGTGTTAGTGCCAATCTATGTAAATCATCTTCATGTATTTATAATGTACAAAAAAGAAATGTGGTTCCCCACTGTGAATCTATAATTCTTGCATTAACACATCACCCCACTTACAGTTCTGAACAGATGCGCATGCACGAGTGTGTGAAGTGTGTGTGTGTGTGTGTGTGCTTCTGCGTGCGTGCGTGCGTGCGCGCGTGCGTGCGTGCGTGCGTGCGTGCGTGGGGGGGGGGGGGGGGGGGGGGGGTGTAGTAAA